>NW_024412430.1:10533073-10543511 GCF_014898765.1 Herpailurus yagouaroundi | reverse complement strand
ATAAAATAAAATAAAATAAAATAAAATAAAATAAAATAAAATAAAATCACATCCCAGAGTCAGCAAAGTGGGAGCCCATCAGCTGTTTCCAGCCCGCAGATATGTTTATTTGGCATGTACAAAGTTTAAAAAATTGTGGCGGTGGATGTTATGGGTTGAATTGTATTTCCTCAAAACCATATGGTGAAGTCCTAACTCCCAGCACTTCAGAGTGTGACCTTATTTGGCAGCAGGGTTGCTGCAGATATAATTAGTTAAGATGAGGTCATACTGAAGTAGGTCCCTAATCCAGCATGACTGGTGTCTTCATAAAAGTGAGGGGGAGGCAGACAGAGAGAGAGACCTGGACAAAGGGAGAACACCACATGACTCTGAAGGCAGAGATCTATCAGCCAAGGAAGGCCAAAGATTGCCAGTCAACCACCCAACGCTGTGGCAGAGGCGTGGAACAGATTCTCCACGGCCCTGGGGAGGAGCCAGTCCTGCCCACACCTTCATCTGAGACTTCTCACCTCCCGAGCTGGGAAAAACATATATATTTCCATTGTTTAAGCCACCCAATTTGTGCCACTGTATTATAGCAACACTAGCAAACTAATACTGGGGGTATCATTGTCAGATGGATAGATTTTCTATGAACATTTAGACTTTGAGCTTCAGTGGGAAAAGCCTGAGGCCCCAGCCCGGATGTCGGGGCATCAGCTGGTAGCAAAGGGAAGGATGCAGTCAGTCTTGGGACCAGAGAACACAGGCCCTTGCCAGGGGCCGCCACTCCTTACACCAGGGGCTCGCTGCAGCGCGAGAATATGGGCTCAGCGCTATCAGACTTTCTGACGTATTTCTAGAGGAGCTTGATTTCTGTTTCTCATTGCTGATGAAACAGGATTTCAAATGTTGGCAACTAATTGATCACTCTGTTTTCTCCCTGACCCGCTCCACTTCAGTTTGCATACTTGATCTGGCTGGTCCCTCCGGTCATCTGAGTTTGTGATCGCCATTTGTTCAGAGTTGCACGGCCTGGCAAGATGCCGAGAGAAATTCTAGTTCAACAAGGGAGATGATTCAGGGGGTTGAGCAATTTGCTGCCGGGAGAAAGCAAGCCCTGATGTATCCACCTGTCCCCTCTGCCCTGTTGAGTGAGAAGCTTTCTGAGGCTGGATCTGTGCTTTGAATAATCATTTGTTGGGGCCTGTTGCACACCGGGTGGTGGTCTAGAAGCAAAGCAAGTATCCGGTGTATGATGGCATATATTCTTCCTAATCCCCTTACTGCTGAGGATGAAAGGAAGTATTGTTAATAGTCACCATGTACTAAAAGAAAGATATTAAGCTGTAATTGTTCCGAACTCATAAATACAAAAGGTCATTCTGTTGAAGCTACGTTGCATTGCCCTCCTCCATCTCTGCAGCTTAAATCGCTAATAATAACAACCACCCTTTACACAAAACAGACAATGGGGAAGGCATGGTACCAGAATCATTAATGACATTCCTTTCGTTATAATTGTGTTAGGCAATTACAACGTGCCAGCCCATGGTAAGCACTTCACGAACATAATCTCGTTTAATGCTCATATCAGCCCTGGGAGGGGAGTATGTGGTTCTCACTGTAGAGATCAGGACACTGAAGCCCAGAGATGTTTAGTAACTTGCATGAGGTCCCAGCAGGACTCAACCTCAGGTCTCTTCAGTGCCAGATCCAGGCTCCCCCACCCCCCACCCCCCACTGCCTTCTGCTTCCCGGTTTCTCTTTTTCACAAAATGCCTCTGAGGGAGGTCAGCCTCCGGGCCCAGAGTCCCCCAAGGCCTCGTCAAGAGTGGTGTCCCAAGCCCCAACACCCGAATCCCAACCCTGTCTACATGTTCTGTTAGGCACAATTTGTAATCTCGTCTGAAGTCAAAATCTTAGTTTCTCTCCAAAAAGACTCCATGACATTTTGTGTATATTGTAAAGATGTACAGGAAGGGCCCCCTGTGCCCCTGAAGGAACAGATGGTATGCCTGGCATGTTCTTAGAAATCTGGGAACTCAACAGAAAGCCTGGGAGAGGGGGGGCCTCCCGGGGTAATGTTCTGTTTCTTTCCACAGCTGTGTTCAGCTCCCGAACATTCCAGCACTTTGCAGCTGACGCTTCCACCTTTCATGTGTGTATTTCACTTCAACCGAAAGTGAGGCAAAGAGACGAGACGGGGTGGGTGTTGTCCCGTCCTTGGCAGAGCACGTGGAGCTCCTGCGCTCCCCCTGCCCCCACCCCCTCCCCAGCCGCCACACCCACCCGCTCCGGCCACACTTCTCGCGGCCAGAATCGTCTCGCGCCCTCTGAAACACCCCCGCTTCCCCCCACCCCCACCCGCCAGGCCTGTCTTAACGCAGTGTGTCGTCTGTGTGGTTTTCAGGCCACTACATGTACGTGGACTCGGTTTACGTCAAGCACTTCCAGGAGGTGGCGCAACTCATCTCCCCGATGACCACGGCCCCCATGTCCGGCTGCCTGTCGTTTTATTACCAACTCCAGCAGGGGAATGACAATACCTTCTCCCTCTACACTCGGGATGGGGCTGGCCTTTACGAGGAAATCTGGAAAATGGACAAGCCAGGGAATGGTGTGTGGAATCTTGCTGAGGTGGAGTTCAGCGCGCCGTACCCCATGGAGGTAGGTCCGCCAGGTGTGTCCACGTGGGCCCTGGCCGCACTGCTCTGCGCAGGCGCACAGGCCTGGCGATCGGGCGACACCGGCGGCCACGTTCGTCCGTTCTTCTCCGTGCGTGTCCGTCTACCTTTTCCCTTCTTTGGCCCCCTCTGCTTTCCCCTTACTTTTCCCTCTTCCTCTCTCTCCTCTCTTCCCTCTTCCTCCTTCTTCCTGCTTGGTCATCTTCACTTTCTACCAAGACTCTTCTTAAGGACAGGTAGAGAGGGGCGCCTGGGTGGCTCAGTCGGTTAAGCGGCTGACTTCAGCTCAGGTCACGATCTCGCGGTCCGTGAGTTCCAGCCCCGCGTCGGGCTCTGGGCTGATGGCTCAGAGCCTGGAGCCTGCTTCCCATTCTGTGTGTGTCTCTCTCTCTGCCCCTCCCCCATTCATGCTCTGTCTCTCTGTGTCTCAAAAATAAATAAACGTTAAAAAAAAATTTTTTTTTAAATAATAAAAAAAAGGACAGATAGAGAAAAAGCCAGTCAATCAACTCCATTTCTTGAGCCCACTTCCCCTCGGAACCTCGCTCTGTGGTCTTGGTGAGTTCCAAAGAGATGAACGTCCTCTGAGTGAAACCCACTCTTGACTTTCCATTGCTGTGAGCAGGGAGGAAGCTTCCCCTTACTTGAGTGAAGAGTCTTGAGAGAGAGGGAGAGAGAGAGAGAAGCCAACTTATTTTCTTCCTTCCTCCTTGACGGTATAAGTAATGTCATCAAAATTAGAAATAGATTTATGATCGTGGCCCCAATTTGAAACAAGCCTTGGTACTTTAGTTTTAAAACTTTTGTAGCTGCACGAGTTTTAAATATCCAATGCAGAAGAATTAGAAACTTCAGGAAAGCAAAACCAAAACCCCCCAGGCTAACCCTACAAGGATGAGAACACTAACATTCTGGTGTTCGTCCTTGCAGACCTTCTTTTGAAGCACATACATTATTTATATTTATGTATGTGTTCCGGTACTTGAAACACTCGAGAGGAGATAGGATTATCCCCAAATTATAGATAAGGAAGGAGAAAAGAGAGAGTCCGAACAGTTTGATATTTTGTATCTGGGTCACACAGCTGGTGAGTGCCAGGCACTTAGGAAACTTCTGGACTGAAATCTGACCTAGAGCTGAAGGCAGAGGCCCAGCCCTGTCTGAGGACCACTACCACCCCCCCCCCCCCCCCCCCCCGCCGCCCCAGGGCCTCTAGAATCAGTGGGTGCAACATTGTGGTTCCAGATTTGGAGCTGTACCTAGAGTCTTAGTTACCACAGGTTTGTTAATATCCCCTTCCTAGCTTTGTGCTTTTTGTAGTATCTTCCCTAGTCCCCTTTAAAGTGCAGAACAAGTAGATTATTCCCTGCATGCTTTTTAGTGGTGCCATCTGCTCACCTGATGTGGAGCTTCAGAGACTGGAGCTTGGGACTGGACTGGTTTGTGACATGTTCTAGCTACTGAAGACATGCCTGCCACGCCCCTTACCCCCTTCAGATCCTCTCCTGTCCCCCTACACAGCTCCAGAGAGAACACACTGCCTTTTGCAGGACATGTGCTATTTCCTCTCCCAAAGTCGGATGAAGCCTTGATCCGCTCTTGCAGCCCAGTGGAAAATTTTCTGAGTTTGAGTTACAAAGAGGAAAAGAAATGCACATACTGTTTCAGAAATTTTTCCTTCTGTTGAAGTCAAATGAGTCACACGCACAGTGACGACCGTTTCTTTGCAAACTCCTTCCATCCAACCATAGACTCCCTGGGCGGCATTTGTGTGAGTGAGACTGCTGGATTTTCTTTTCCGTCAGTGCTTGAAAAGTCACAATTCTGGACACTACTGCACTTTAGTTTGTACCCTTTTGGTTCACAGGTGCGTGATTTTGCTCCAGCAGGTCTGACTCATGCTGCTACTGTTTGCTCTTGGTAATTGCCAGCAAAAGAGACTCACTCTGCAGAAATCAGTGAATTTAATGTCGCTGTCTTCTCAAACGGATCTTAGAAAGGAAAACAAGCACCCGAGACCCCCTTTCTGAACAAGAGAGAATGCATCGGCACATGGGCTATGATTCGCAAATTCTGATCAGAAATATTCTCCCTCCACCAGTAAGATCAAGCTCTGTCGTTCACTTTATCAGCGAGCACCCTGAAAATGAAATGTCATGGACCTGGGCTGTGTGTGTGGACTCCATTGCCCCTTGCCACTCATCCACTGTCTGTCCCCTTCTTGTTCTCAGCCTTCCCTCGACCTTTGCCAGCGACAGGCTTCCAGGGCCCCTCTTAGATCGTGCAGAATCCAGGTGTCTGTAGGACCATTGTCGTTAAGCTGAACACGACCATCGTGTCCACATTCTTTCTTTCAAAACTGGAGAAACTCACACCTGGTGGAGGGAAGGAACCTGTTTGAGCTAATTAGTGGCTAATGAGGCTCAAACCTGAATATGAGTTCAAGAGGGGGTCGGTCAACCTGGAGAAATAGACATGAATTAAGTACAGAGCTCTATATGCACCTGACTGCATACGAGGGGCCTTATACACCTTATTTCATTTAATCTCAGTAGTGCTATAAGGTAGCAGGTATTACGTCTATTTTATAAATGACGGAAGAAAGCCCTTGAAAGAGTTAGCAACATATTCAAGGTCACCCAGCTAATAAGTGACAGAAATGGGATTTGAACTCTGGTCTGTCTGCCTCCGAGACACTCTTCTCTTTAGAACAGGTTGAGAACTAAGAAGCCTAGGGGTCAAATCTAGCCCACAACGATTTGCTTGGCCGCTAGAGTGGTGTCTGTTTGCCTGTTTGAATTCATTGCCAACATTGAAAAAATCCAAAGATTTCAAATAAAAATCTGGAGATCCAGATCTCCTTGACAGTTTGGTAGGTCCGGACACTTCAGGCGGGACTCCCACACATCAGCAGTGAGTAGCAGCTCCCCACCCCCCCTCAGACCTGGCTTGCATTCTCCCGGATGCGTTCTGCACCCTTTCCTCCTGCGTCTCACTAAGCTCACGTCATGTATTTCTGTTACCTGCCTGGTCCTGAAGGCATTGGAATTTCAAGCCCTGCAAACCCTGCATCTTCTCATGTTAATTCACCGGAGTGGACCACACCCTGGGGCAGTTTCCCCCGAAGCGCTCACCACACCTGATCCCCATGGTCACAGGCAGATGGTAGTCGACTGACCTCAGAGTGGAAGTCGGTGGCAGAAAAGGGAGGAAAATGGAAGGGTTCGACCCATTAACAACCTCATGTTCTCTCTAACCACTTGGGGAACGTGCCTGGACATGCTGAAATGCTAACGTCCATACATAGAATTTGGGGCCTGGGCCACCTGGGTGGCTCAGTCGGTTGAGCATCTGACTCTTGGTCTCTGCTCAGGTTCATGATCCCAGGGTCATGGGACTGAGCCCCACATTGGGCTCTGCACTGAGCCTGAAGCCTGCTTCAGATTCTGCCTCTCCCTCTGCCCCTCCCACACTCAGGTGCGTGCATGCGCGCACGCTCTCTCTCTCAAATAAAATTTTAAAAAATAAAATAAAAAGAATTTGGGGCCTGATTTTGCCTTAGCTGACAGGTAATCATCTCTGATTCTGCATCTTTGTCCAGAACCCTCACACAGATTTGCATGTGTGAAAAGGGAAAGGGCCCTGGAGGGGCTTAGTTCTGTGGGAAGGGCATTGGGAGAACCGAGCCAGCCTTCTGCGAGTAGCCTGTTGTTTCTTTAACTGAAGGTCATAATACAAATCGTCAATTCAGTGGTTCTATCAGAGACTGATATACACTCAAGGGAGGGGGACAAGTCCACCAATAAAATACAACTTAGGGTTTAGGATTCCCTCTCCCTAAGAGAAACTAGAGATCAAGACAGCAGCTGCCTCAGATTTAGGAACATGATTCCTCAGTACTTATAACTTGCCATCACCTGGCTTGATTGACACATCATTTTAAATCACAGTTAAGAGCTCTGAAGCCTACCAGAAAGTATGTACACCTGTAATAATACGTCCTTTTTCTCTGCAGGTTATTTTTGAAGTTGCTTTCAATGGTCCTAAAGGAGGGTATGTTGCCCTGGATGATATTTCTTTCTCTCCTGTTCACTGCCAAAATCAGACAGGTAAGCATTCTCTTTTTCTTCCTCTTTACAGATGGCATTTTCCTGATAGACACCTGTGGTCAGGACTTGAATTCTAATTTCCTCACCTCTCCTGTGATCTCCTCCTTCAAAAAATTACTTAACTGAATAGTCATTTTTCTGCTACATTACTCTTTTCTCCCCCACCTCGCAGTGTGAATTTAATTTTTCCGAACCTACAGGGCAGTTGTCAGGTGTTAAGGAACTTCCATCGTCCCTACCTACTAGGTAATGAAAAGCAAAGAATACAAACACATTTCCTCCCCATCTTTCTCTTTAAAGGATAGCTTAGATCCATATACAGGTGGCCAAGTAGGTGGAAAAAACTCTCAAACTCTACGGAGTAGAATTATAAAAATCCTTCCCAATTTTATGTATCCAAAACCTATAAATGTCTTCACGTTTAAAGATGTTGGTGTTGGATACAGTTAGCTTTGGGCTAAATGTTACCTACTTAATTTAACTTCTCTAAGTAAGTCTGCATATTCTTTTACGGTGGCCAGTTTTATAATTTCCATAAACTTGGTGTTTGGAAAAGAGAGGGAATTCTTACTTTCTGGGGAACGAGGTAAACAAATCGATTCAAAGTTAGAAAATGCCCTAGAGTGAGAAGGACGACACTGTATTCATGCTGGCCCAGATAAATGCAGGGGACCTTACCTTTTAGGGAATTTTTTTTTTGAGAGACCCCAGGGAGATAGCGGTTGTCCCATGTTATTAATGAGCCTTCCTTCTGAGTTTAGAAGCATGAGAAGTACATTTTTGAGCATGGCCTTTGTAGTCTGACTTTCACTAAAGATAAAAGTTGGTGTCTGATTGCATATGGTCTCAGATATATTCTACCAGCAAGGCGACTGAGAAAGATAATATTTTCTACTTGAGCTGAAGTGTTATTCCAGAATTAGAGAGAAACACTCTAATGTGCTAAAACCAAATGCTATTTTTTTTTTTTTACTGATTCTAATTTTTAAAAAGTGGGGGGAAGCTAGTGAAACAGATTGAACTAGACAGGGTTTACATATTTACATATTTTCATTAAAATGATTGAATACAAACTGTAATCAAAGATTTTTAAGAGTCTTTAAAATTGGACAGAACAGACACCAACATTGTTTTACTTCTCCAAATCTGACTGTTCCCTAATCTCATCAGCTAATATTTCAGTGATGTTAATAGTAGTTTCATAACCTCTTGTCATTACTTTTAGAAAGTTTCCTTTTTGTCACCAGGCATTTACATTGAACTTTTATATTTCCAAGTTATACATATGGAAAAGAGGTTTTTATTCAATACCTGCATGGAGTAGAGGTTGGGATGAAGGGGGGGGGTAGGTAACAGTATCTATTGAGCCATCTTAGAAGTAATATTTGGAAACACTCTCCCTTTTAAAAAAATACAGAATTGGGGTGCCTGGGTGGCTCAGTTGGTTAAGCATTCAACCTTGGCTCAGGTCACGGTCTCACAGTTGGTGAGTTCAAGCCCCGTGTCGGGCTCTGTGCTGACAGCTCGGAGCCTGGAGCCTGCTTGGGATTCTGGGTCTCCCTCTGTCTCTGCCCCTCCCCAGCTTACGCTCTGCCTCTCTCAAAAATAAACATTAAAAAAAAATTTTTTTAAACATACAGAATCTATGTGAACCCTTTCCCACTGACTGGTGAAAAGAAAGATTTCAGCAAAATAAGGACTATTTGTTAAAAGCACCCGTGACCCCTCAGTCTCTAAGATTCAGCCTGCATAAAGACTCCTCCTCCATAGGGACCACAGGCGACTCACATTTTCACGTAATTAGGTTAGCCAAGGCTCCGATAGGTCTTGAGAACTTCCCAACGTAGTGACTTTCTTTAAAATGGTTTAACTGCATGATCGCAGTGTTATGCTACAGAGCCAGGACTTTGGATTCGTGTCCCTACTCTGCTGCTTACAAACCGTGTGACCTTGGGCATGTTGATTCACCTCTCTGTCTGATTAACCTCCGTTTCCACATGTATAGGGCAAGGGTAGAAGAATCTGTTCCAAACCATTGGGAAGATGAGAAAGTTAATGTCCGTGAAGGCCTGAGCAGAGTATGGCACACAGAAAATGCTTGGCCTTGAGGCTTCATGTTATTTGTTGAATTTTCAAAATACTCGCGTCCACTCCCCGGGGAACAAAGGAGTCAGATTGAAACTAGAGAACCAGCAAAGGGCACCAGCTTGGTGAATGGGTGAGCTGGAGCCTGCTTTATGCCTTTCATTCAGCAGCTGTGGGCCAGATTCTGAGTCTTACAAGCTGAGCCCTCCAGTTTCCATACTTCATCTTACATTTCACAAATAGTTTATGCCCTTCTGTTTTATAACAGGTGCCAACATTTTTTTCCTTATCTCGGTTAGCTCCAGACTTGCTTTTCCCAGCTGGATCTAGCATTTTCTTCCCCCGTTCTCCCTGAGTAGGCTGAGACAGGAATTATTTCAACATATGAAGCATCTCATTCCCACCATCTGGTTGGGCTTAGAGTTAATCCAGTCTCCCAGACCCAGGACCCATCACAGTGTCGTAGGTGTTAAACACCAGAGTCATGTAGCTTCGCAAATATTCCCCCAGGATGCTGCCAGAGGGCAGTGACAACTCCCCATGCCCCCTAGTTGAGTTAGGGCACTTCCCTTCCAAGCCTTTTCCACCCACAACCTCCCCATCCACCACCATGTTTGGCCTAGCATCTAGAAGGTAGGAATCAGCTCTCCTTTTAGGCTGTAAATCCTTGAATGGCCAACAGGTGATTCCATCCACTCCTAGGGATCCCGGCTCAGTGCCCAACCCCAAACTAAGAGCTCCCTCTCCTCTGCCTTACACACGCCCAATCTCCTCCCTGGGCTAGGGTCCACCCATCTGGCTCCGGGACTGGAAGGGTCCTGACACTCATGGATGTACCCTCCAAAGGATTTCTGCTTGGCCCATTCACCAACAGCACACTGCTCACTTGATGTCTGATTGGAAACCTGGCTCCGGTGGTTGCCTTGGTTACAGCTGCAGTTGCCTTAGCTCAGACCTCAAGCATCTCCACGGCCTGGTCAGTGGCCCAGCCCCTACTCCCTCAAGACTCCTCAGCCTGGCGCCAGGTCTCGCTCACTCTGTCTCCAAGCCAGCTCTGAGCTGTCTCCACCTACTTTCGGGCTGGCTCCTGCTAAAATAAAGCTGCTGTGCAAGTGTAGCAGCCTACAGACCACGCTGCACCCCAGATCTCTCTAGCACTGCAGGCGCTGATGATTAAAAGGCTGCTGATGAGCTTTTAGAGGTCTGGGGCTGATACTGAGTCTATCTCCATGAACTTCATGGGGCAGGGGAAAGGATGAGACATGCTACCAATGACTTCTCCTTCCACCTGATTAGAGCATCTTCAAAGCCTTTCATTTCTAAAAAGTGCAAATGTCATAAAGCAAGTAATAAACTAAATCTTACATCATGATGCTTTTTGGTACCTTGTTTAAGGGGACTTCCTTTCTTCCTTCCCTTCTTCCTTCCTTCCCTTCCTCCTTCCTTCCTTCCTTCCCTTCTTCCCTCCTTCCCTCCTTCCTTCCTTCCTTCCTTCCTTCCTTCCTTCCTTCTTTCCTTCCCTCCTTCCTCTTTCTTTCTTTCTTTCTTTCTTTCTTTCTTTCTTTCTTTCTTTCT
>NW_024412430.1:10346703-10533063 GCF_014898765.1 Herpailurus yagouaroundi | reverse complement strand
TCTTTCTTTCTTTCTTTCTTTCTTTCTTTCTTTCTTTCTTTCTTTCTCCCTCTCTGGTCAACTGATGTTCAAGGGCTTCCAACTGCCTGTGATTCCTCCCTATACTTCAAATAGGTCATTAATGTTCAACTGTGATGGCCACTCAGCCCATATGCTCTGAAACAAGCCTTAAGCAAAGGCTTTCCATCCACCCCAGATTCTGGTGAGCTCATTTGGGGTCACAAACAGGCCCTCTGGCCCTGTCTTCAGGAATTAGATACTGTCTCATAGCAGAAGAAACATTCTGGGTGAAAAAGATTTAGGCTTTCAGTTATGCTTTTGAGATTTTCTTTTTATCAGACCTTCTCAGGACCCCAGACAAATCCATTTCTAGGACTAGGTATTTAACAAGGGAATATAATCACATTCTCAGAAAAATCTTTTCTGCGTGACTCAGTGTCACCATGGAGTGAACTGACCCATGCTTACTTTTAAGTTTTAATACCACCTCTTGCCTCTCATGCCCACCTAATAAATGGGTTATGATTCTCTTGTGGTTGCCCAGGGGGATATTCCTTGGGATATATTCCTGATGAGTGATTTCACTGACCTGCTGTTCTCTTTGTGTGTGGCTTTTGGGAGCACTACACCATTTTCTGAACTAGATGGGCATCTGTAGATTGTGCCTTTTCATCTACTTTTTCATTACCAGGTGGCAGAGGGGTAACTAACCAATATGGGGTCTCCCCTTGTCTCAAATCTGCATGGGGGGGGGGCTGGTGTCAGAGGATCCTTGTCTGTGTGAACATCATACTCATTTTTCAAAGACTTTATTTTCATGGCTTAAAGATACTCCCGGATGCTCACAGAGCCAGGCCTAGCAATGTGTGGGCAGGCCCACCTGTCACAGAGCATTGAAAATGCCCTTCCTGATCTCCTCTCTGGCTCATCAGGATGCCTTCCTTGCACACTTGGCAGGGTGTGTCTCCTGAGATACCATTGGGATCCAATTATACAGGAATATTTTATTCCTAATCTTCTTTTTTTGTTTGTTTGTAATGTGGTTTTGGTCACTGACTTTTTTAATTTTGTGTGTTTAAAACTTTATTTTAGTAACATTTTAAACTCAGATAAAATTTGTAAGAATTGGGGTGCCTGGATGGCTCAGTTACATGTCCGACTTTGGCTCAGGCCACGATCTCACAGTTTGTGCGTTCGAGCCCCACGTAGGGATCTGTGCTGACAGCTCGGAGCCTAGAGCCTGCTTCGGATTCTGTGTCTCCCTCTCTCTCTGCCCCTCCCCCACTCACAGTCTGTCTCTCTCAAAAATAAACATTAAATTTTTTTTTTTTAATTTTCAAGAATACTATAAAGAACTCTCATGTACTCTTCACCCAGATCTACAAATTAACATTTTGCCACATTTTCTTTATTGACCATGTAAGAGTAAGTTGTAAACATTATGCCCCTTACCCTAAATACTTCAGTGTGTAGTTTCTAAAACCCAGCACATTTTCCAGCATGATATCAGATAATTATAAAGTTGAGGACATTGGGGTCACCTGGGTGGTTCAGTCAGTTAAGCCTCTGGCTCTTGACTTCAGCTCAGGTCATGGTCTCATGGTTCATGGGTTCAAGCCCCAAGTGTAAAGCCTGCTTGGGATTCTGTCTCCATCTCTCTCTGCCCCTCCCCTGCTTGTTCTCTGTCTGTCTGTCTGTCTCTCTCTCTCTCTCTCTCTCAAAAATCAGTAAACATTAATAACAAGTTCAGGAAATTTGGCACTGATACAGTATTATCAACTAACCTATGATCTGCATACTAATTTCACCACTTGTCCCAATGCTTTTTTTTTTTCTTGATGTTTGTTTATTTTTGAGGGGAGGGAGGGAGGGAGGGAGAGACAGAGAGAGAGAGAGAGAGAGAGAGAGAGAGAGAATGAGTGGGGGAGGGGCAGAGAGGGAGGGGGACAGAGGATCCAAAGCAGGCTCTGTGCTGACAGCAGCAAGCCCAATGCAAGGCTCAAACCCACGAACCACGAGATCATGACCTGAGCCAAAGTTGGACACTTAACCAACTGAGCCACCCAGGCACCTCCCATTTATATTTATATGCTATGTGTTTTCCTGGACCAAGATGGAATCTCGGCACCCTTGTAGTATTTGGTTGTCATACGTCTTTCATCCCCTTTAATCTGGGCTAAACTCTCTTGCTTTGGGAATTCAGGAATTGAGAGTATAGTGAGTGTTTGTCCATAAACAGCTCCCTGCTTCATTAGGTCACTGCTCCCAGAATTCAAATGTTTCTCTAGAGGTAATTTCCCATTTATTCAAAACAGTGCCCTCTTTCTCTGGCCCTAAAAGTTTAGACCAGTATTATGTCAGCCTGCAGAACAGGATCACAGTTGGCTATGTTGAATGTGTCCCGAACTGTGGCAGTCACATCCCTTCTGGACTCGGATGATCTGAACAGTGAAATTTACAATCACTTGTTGCTGTACCAAGTTATTCACAAAACAGCAGAAATCTTTTGTTTCATTCCCTCCAGGCAATCTGAAATGAGGTGGTATTTATAGACCAGGATAAATGATACCAGAATTCAGCAAAAGCCAAAATACTAGCAGTATGGGTGATGAAATTGGTGTGACTTTTTGAACCTCGTGATTTATACTGAGCGATGATTTTCTTCAAGCAGATCAGCTCTTGTGACTAATATCAATTATCAACAGACAGCAGCTGTGCTGGTGACACAGATTGATCAACAAAGGAAAATCATTTCTGGAAAATATAATTCCTAAAATACCTGTCTTAGAGAAAAATTAAGAATTCCTTAAAATCTTTATCTTTTTCTTTCTCTTTAATTTTCTATGAATGAATTTTGAATTGTGAAGAACTATGTGAATAATTGTTCCCAGTCTTTACATTATGGAAGGAAATGTCTTTTGAAGTGTGGTACTTCTTTATTTTTTATAGAGAGTGTGAACAGAGCTCCTTCTTTCCATCCCTTTAGGGAGGAAAAGAACAATTTTCCTGCCATGCTGAGATGTTAGCTTGATGCTAACCTGCCAGCATGCCATTAGGGTAAAAATATTTGTGTGTGTTTTATGTATTCCGTCTCCCCTGGCACGAGTATGTATGTATTTGTCAACCCGTTGACGTAGTCCCTTGAGACCCTTGAGTCTGGCTCTTTAACTTTGGTTCTCCTTTGTTCAGAACTTCCTTTCAGTGCCATGGAAGCCAGCTGCGATTTCGAGGAAGATCTCTGCAACTTTTATCAAGACAAAGAAGGTCCAGGCTGGACCCGGGTGAAAGTAAAACCAAACATGTATCGGGCCGGAGACCACACATCAGGCATCGGTAAATTGGGGGTCTGTGGCCACCGGGCGCCGGGGGTGGGAGTGCTCCAGCTGCCAATCTTACTCCACACCCATCAAGATGGCAACTTAAACAAAAAAGGGCAGCTGTGAAAAAACAAATGCGATGGGCAATCTCGTGTTTGGCCTCTTTTTAAAACTTAGAATTCGAGGGGCGCCTGGGTGGCGCAGTCGGTTAAGCGTCCGACTTCAGCCAGGTCACGATCTCGCGGTCCGTGAGTTCGAGCCCCGCGTCGGGCTCTGGGCTGATGGCTCAGAGCCTGGAGCCTGTTTCCGATTCTGTGTCTCCCTCTCTCTCTGCCCCTCCCCCATTCATGCTCTGTCTCTCTCTGTCCCAAAAATAAATAAAAACGTTGAAAAAATAAATAAATAAATAAAACTTAGAATTCGATTTGCCAGTTGCTTAAATAGTCAAACCTTTGGACATTATCTTGCTCTTCCCCTCAGGTGGAGAAGTACTTTTGTCTTTTTTTTTTAAGTGTATTTATTTATTTTGAGTAAAAGAAAGGGAGAGAGAGTGGGAACAGGAGCAGGGTAAAGGCAGAGACAAGTAGAGACAGAGAATCTCAAGCAGTCTCCTTGCTGTCGGCGCAGAGCCCGATGGAGGGCTCCGTCCCACAAACCGAGAAATCATGACCTGAGCTGAAATCAAAAGTTAGAGGCTTAACTGAACTGAGTCACTCAGGCACCCCTATGGAGAAGTACCTTTAAAAACCTATTAAAAAAAAAAAAAAAGCTATTAGATTACAACTATATGAAACATCCAGAATAGGCAGATTCATAGAGACAGAAAGCAGATTAGTGGTGTCCAGGGGCTGGGGACGGGGGATGGGAAGTTCCTGTTTAATGGGTATAGAGTTTCCTTCTGGGTGATGAAAATGTACTGGAATTAAGCAGTGGTGGTGGTTGCCCAGCATTCGTGAATGTACTAAATGCCGCTGAACTGTAGGTTTTAAAATGGTTAAAATGGTAAATTTCCTGTTATGTGTAATTTACTCAACAAACAGATATTGTAGGGCAAGAGAAGCTAAAAAAGCTGTTGGGAAAATGTCAGGGGCGGGGCACTTGATGGCTCGGTCTACAAGGAACTATTGGAAACCAGTTTGAGCTCCCCTGTGTAAGGAACCTACCTAATCACTTTGATGGCATCCCCTGTGAAGCCCACTCCCCTAGAGATGGGTGCAAAGAGCTTGTTTTCAAGGGTTGGTGTCTAATTCATTTATTCAATGCCTGTTTATACAGTAGGCACTGGGGTATGTTAATACACTGATGAAACTTAACATTTCAGGGGCGCCTGGGTGGCTCAGTCGGTTAAGTATCCGACTTCAGCTCAGGTCATGATCTCACAGTCCGTGAGTTCGAGCCCCGCGTCGGGCTCTGTGCTGCCAGCTCAGAGCCTGGAGCCTGTTTCAGATTCTGTGTCTCCCTCTCTCTGCCCCTCCCCCGTTCATGCTCTGTCTCTCTCTGTCTCAAAAATAAATAAACGTTAAAAAAAAAAAAAATTAAAAAAAAGAAAACATTTCAGAGCACCTTACTTGCACAGGGCCCGGGAAGGGCTTTGAAACGGGGACCTCACAATTTTATACTTGTCATCGTGTATTCTTTTCTAACAGTCATTTCAACGGGCAAGAGAAATGTTAGACAGATATATACACAAATAAACGTATAAGGTACGTGCTATGGAAGAAATGAAAAGTGGGCTCTGAGAGAGATTAAGGGAGAGAGCCTAATTTTGGTAGGAGATCCTGGGAAGGCTTTTCTGAGGAGAGAGGGTATTAGCCAGGAGAGGGGGAGGAATCCAGGCAGAGGGAACAGCATCTGTGAAGTCCTGAGCATGGGAAGAACGGGACACCCCGAGTAGTTGGAAGGTTAGTACGGCTGCACTGAGGGCAGGAGAGTGGAAGAAAATGAAGTTAGGAAGTAGACCATGGCATGGCAGGCCAGAGTAAGCATTTGGGGATTTTTTTTTTTATAAAGTAAATGAGAAACCAAAGATTTTAGGGAAGAGAAGAGTAGAATTAAATTCATGTTTCAAGAATGTTGCTGTGGCTGTGCATGGCCACCCCTACTAATCTGCCCCGGTGGCCCAGTGAAGTACCACAGACTGTGTGACCTGAACAGCAGAACCGTGTTTCCTCACAGTTCTGGAGGTGGAAGGTCCTAGACACAGATGTTGTCAGGGTTGGTTTCTGGCGAGACCTTACTTCCTGCCTTGTAGATAGATGGCGCCTTCTCACTGTGTCCTCACATGGCCTTTGCTCCACATATATACGTGAAGAGAGAAAGAAAGGTCTCCGGGCACCTGGGTGGCTCAGCCGGTTAAGCCTCCAACTTCAGCTCAGGTCGTGATCTCGCAGTCTGGGGGTTCGAGCCCCACATCTGTGCTGACAGCTCGGAGCCTGGAGCCTGCTTCCAATTCTGTGTCTCCCTCTCTCTCTGCCCCTCCCCCATTTGCACTTTGTCTCTCTCTGTTTCTCAAAAAGAAATAAACATTAAAAAAAGAGAGAGAGAGGTCTCTGGTGTCTCTTCCTCTCAGGAGGACACCATTTCTATATGATTAAGACTTCACCCTCATAACCTCTTAATTACCTCCTTAAGGGCCCAATCTTCAAATAAAGTTGCATTGGGAATTAGGTTTCAGTCAATGGATTTTAGGGGGACACGACTCAGTCCATACCACCACGCACAGGAAATAACCCAAGAACCTTTTGCCACATGAATTAAATAATTGGGTGAAACTAAAGTAAATGAACACTGAGGTGATCAAAAGAGCTGACACGTTATTCCAGTGGCAGAGCTGTGGCTTACCCTGTGCCTGGCAAAATGGAGCGCGAGGCCATGAGCAGATACACCAGCCCAGTGAACCCGCCTGTCTTCCTGCATCTGACGTGGTGCCATTGGCCATTGGCATGTTCTTCATGGCCTGGTTCTTTAGTATGAGGTTACTCCTCCACGTACACTCAAGATACCTACAAAGAGCTCCTCATCTCCATGGTGGCTTGGCCTTCATGGGCTTTGGAGTCCTCTTCCTGCTGCCCTGGGTTGGTGTCTGCGTATGTGTTCCCAGGGGTTCCAACCAGGAGGCTTTACTGAATCCCTGGTTTTGTAAATTAATTTTTTTTTTACTTTTGCTGGGGGTGTCCCACCTGCTGCTCCCAATAAAGGCAGATGTGTGACTATCAAAAAAGGGGGGGGGAAAAATTGATGGGGGAGGAACAGAAGAAGGAAAGAAAGAAAAGTAGGGTATTATTTTTTTCATTTCTACCCAGGTTTTCTAGAATGCATGGATCTGTTTTAAGTTTACCCTGGGGGTCTGGAGCTAGGTGAGAGGGGAGGTTCTTGACCTTATGTTTCTTTTTGTTATTTAGAAGAAAGAATTATTCTTCTTTGGACCCTTTTATTGCACAGATTAGGTACTTGAGAGATATTTTCTGGTTGAATGGCAGGCTGCAACAACATAGATTTGGGACACAACAGAATTCAGTCCATAACACTACTCATGTGAAAGCATCCAAATTCCAAGGACTGCCAGGCCAGCCTGTTATCTCTCTATCTCCACTGGTCGCTGCAGAGATAAGAAGGAAAAATCTGCTCTGAGCCTTACATTCACTAGGACCTGGTGCTAAGTATGCCCTCTGTATCACCTGGTTGCCCCAGGAAGCTGGAGCCCCAAGATGATTACATCCCTTTTGCTTCATGAAAAGCACAAATCCTCACCAATGCCTGGAACCTGAGCATATCCAGGTGGACATCTACACTGGTTTATGAAATTTACTTAGAACTGGAGAAGTGTTATTTGTAATAGAGTCACATGGATATATTCTGTCACTTTTAAGCCACAGATTTAACAAAACATGTTCTATCATTTAAAGCCTATGGAGGGGTGCTTGGGTGGCTCAGTTGGTTAAGCAGCCGATTTTGGCTCCAGTCATGATCTCACGGCTTATGGGTTCGAGCCCTGCATCAGGCTCTGTGCTGACAGGTACTGGAGTCCGGAGCCTGGAGTCTGCTTCAGATTCTGTGTCTCCCTCTCTCTCTGCCCCTCGCCCATTCACACTCTCTGTTTCTCTCTCTCAAAAAAAAATAAACATTGAAAAAAAAATTTTTTAAGCTTATGGAAATAGTCTCTGTTGGCAAATTCCACTACTTTCAGCCAGATTTTTCCATTTGATAATCTGGGCTAGATTATGTAAGTTTTTCATTGCTGATTTCCTGAATGTTCTGTCCGGTTCACAGGGTATTACTTGCTGGCCAACACAAAGTTTACATCTCAGCCTGGCTACATTGGAAGGCTCTACGGTCCGTCCCTGCCGGGAAATTTGCAGTATTGTCTACGTTTTTATTATGCCATCTATGGGTTTTTAAAAATGAGTGACACCCTAGCAGTTTACATCTTTGAAGAGAACCACGTAGTTCAAGAGAAAATTTGGTCTGTGCTGGAGTCTCCAAGGGGTGTCTGGATGCAAGCTGAAATCACCTTCAAGAAGCCTATGCCAACCAAGGTACAGTAGAGCCAGCAAAACCCTTTGCTCCCCTTCCGTGTCTGGGCTGGGTTAGTGAATTTCTGTTTATTTTCACCTGGCCGACGTGTTATTTTTCTTCTGTTCAAAGTGAAAGCCCCACCACTACACTGTATCCGAGCCATGCACGAATGATATTACATACAAGTTCTTTTCAGTTTTCTGTCTCAGAATCATGGCCACCTAGAGGATTCACTTGTTTATTTCTTAGATTCTCTGAGACTAGACCGAAGGCGGGGAATATATAAACAGTCCAGGTTCAACAGCTAAACTTTAATTTGAAACCAGAATTCTCTCTCTCTCTCTCTTTTACACACACACACACACACACACACACACACACACACACAATACACATGTGTGCCTGTGGGAATACTAATTGCTTTATTTTTTTTTAACTTTTTGTTAATGTTTATTCATTTTTTGAGAGACAGAGTGTGAGTTGGGGAGGGGCAGAGAGAGAGGGAGACACAGAATCTGAAGCAGGCTTCAGACTCTGAGCCATCAGCACAGAGCCAAACTCAGGGCTCAAACTCACAAACCATGAGATCATGACCTGAGCCGAAGTCAGACTTTCAATCGACTGAGGCACCCAGGTGCCCCTCTAAAGCTTTATCTTAACACAGAGTAGGGAAGCTCAGTAAAAAAATGAGAGCCAACCCAGACAGAGAGGATTCACTTGTAAGGGTACCATCAGCGGCTGATTTTGATAGTGATGAGAATACAAAGAGAGCTTTACTGCAAGAGGAATATAAAAGAAAACTATAGTCTCCCAAGCTGAACAACTCCTAAACTTAAGGAAGCTTTACAGAAGCAATAAATTCTGTCAGCTACAACCCAGACATGAAAGCAGTATGGGCAAATCCGGTTTTTTTTCAGCCCCTCATTCAACCAGAAAATATCTCACAAATCCACACTCTGAGAAAGATGGGCTAAAGATGGGTCAGAAAGGTCCCTTCCTTCAAACAAATGACTCACACAAGGGGAGCTCAGAAAAAATTGTTCAGTGAACGGATCAATCAGTTGATCACATTTACTAACTAGGAATTAATCCAAAGTCCAGCTTCCCTCAGGAAAGATCCAAACCTGGAAGAACAGTGAAACCTTCTTCACAAACATTAATGGCTCAAGATTGTCTTAGTTGTAACCATCCAGACAGAATCATGACTTGATCCATCCATAACTTTCTGCTACGGAAATTTGGTATGCCATCCCCATCATAATGATTCCTGGTTACTTTTAGTCCATTGGAATACCCACCAGGGCATGATTAAATTTTCTCAATGATTAATCCAAGATCTTTGAAAATCTTTACAAAGTTCTTTTCCATTGCTAGGCAAGACGAAATTGTGCTTATAATGACAGGGCCGCCTCCATGACTTACTTCTAGAAGGGGTTGAGCCAATTTATGATACCTCTAGAAGAATGTAAGCATAAAGGTTTACCACAGCCTCCTGACTGCAGCTTCTCTTATTTTTATGCTGATTAAATAGGTAGTGTCATTATAGGTATCCCCTTCTTAACTCCATCACACTTTGTTCCCCTGACAAAACAGACATTTGGTTCACCTCCTGGGTTATTACCCAGGGAAAGCTAGTTGATGATTCTGGTGCCACATTCCTACTCCGTCCTAGTCTAGACTCATACTCTACGCTGACTGGCTAGCCAATTCCTAACGTCTCCTGAGGGAGCCTATCTTTCCATACATGTCCTCTGACATTTCCAATGTCATTGACTTTGCTCTTTGATCTGTTTCTCCAGGAGGCATCCAAGCCTGTCTGCCTCTTAGGGATCCCCAAGGCTTAAACTGTTTCCCATGATCGATTATGTAACTCTAGCAAGTAGTTAGGGTAACATACACACATGAGCAGACATGTACCAGGTTCACATGATCAAGGAGGCGCCAGAAAGTAATGAAATTTCTGTTATACTCCATACTCTGTTTTGCTAATGTTTTTTTTAAAGGGGGGGATATAATAAGCGTTTTATTCATTAATTCGGCTTTCATTCATTTCTTCATTTATTTGTTCCTTTATTCAACCAACATTTATTAGGTATGTGCTCAGTGCAGGGGACATAAAGATGAACGAGGCTTCCACCCTGCCTTTGAGGAGGTGGTGACAAATGATAAAAGATTAAGATACAGATATGTAAGCAACTAATAACAGTACAATCTCACTGTCTCGTGCAAGGGAGGAAAATAGTCATTTTACCGATTGGACATAGAAAAGATAATGACAGGAGAGGCCCAGCTGAGCCGGTGGGGGGGGGGGGGGGTGGCTAGGTTCAGGCCATCTGGATGCTAATTCCTACTCATGCCCCCACCCACCACACTTCACCCTGTCGCCCCATATCCTCTACTCACACACACACGGGGTGTTTAGGAACCTGCCTGCTCCTTCAGGGTGAGTCCCTGCTGGTCCCTGACACCCATGGAACAGGAGCAGACCCCCCAGCCAATAAGAGTGCGCTGGGCAATTCACCCTTTTCCTCTTTGGCTGACTTCCAGCCCCTCCCAGCAGCCTCCCTGTCCCTTCCTGACCACAGAAGGAAAACTGAATGTGGATCCGGTGGAGGCAGGGAAGTTCTTACCGTCGGAGAAGACGAGTCATGGATCTGGCCTCAAAACCCATGAGGAGATGATACAACTCAACACTAGAAAACTCTGGACACGTGTCTGAAGGTGGCTGCAAGTTTTTAGCAGGTCGCAGCTCCTCAGAGAGTGAGAGAGAGCCATCTGACGGCCACCACAGGGGCATGCATTAAGTAAGGCGGGAAACTACAGTTGACTTATGTAACATCCACAGGTGGAAGTAAGATACAGACTGTTTCAGAGAAGGGATCACATGAAAAGTCAGTTGCCCTCACTCCTCCCTCCCCCTGAATTCAAACTCCAATTCAGCATCTTTTTCTGGTGGTTTTCTTCCTGATTCGGGGACATTTTGCTCTTTAGTTTTAAATATTGTATTTCCACCTCTGTTTCTCGACTCACGAACTTGAATGACATTCCCTGCTATGAAAGATAAGGACTTTAGTCCTTTTCTCTCTCTTACGGTTTTTAGTTCTATTTTTTTAAATGTTTATCTTTGAGAGAGACAGAGACAGAGAGAACGAGTGGCGGAGGGGTAGAGAGACAGGGAGACAGAGGGTCTGAAGCAGGCCCCACACTGCCAGCAGAGCCCGGCGCAGGGCTCAAACTCGCGAACCTCGAGATCATGACCTGCGCCGAAGTCAGATGCTCAACTGGAACACAGCACTGCCTCCCGCCCTGGGCGGCTGCACACCTGGTCTCCTCTGCCTAGACTCTTCTTAAGTCGCTCATGGCTTGAAACCTCACTTCCACAGAGAACGCTTCTCTGGCCCCACTCCCCAGAATCGGCATCTTAAGCCTCTTGTTCATCCTCTTGGAGACAGTGTAACGCAGCGATGAGGAGCACACACACGGGAGTCTCTCTGGTTTCAGATCGTCATGCTACCCTTTGTGGGCGTTGCGATCTTAGGACTTTTTAAAATAGAGATGTAATTGACATGTGGCTTTATATTAGTTTCAGGTATACAGTCTAATGATTCAATATTGGCTTATATTGTGAAATGATCACCACAATGAGTCTAACCTGTGGCAACCACACAGGTACAGATTTGTTCTTGTGACGAGAGCTTTTAAGATCTACTCACTCAGCAACTTTTAAATATGCAACACAGTATTGTTGACTGTAGTCACCATGCTGCACAATACATCCCCGTGATTTGTTTCTCTTACAACTGGAAGTTTGTACCTCTTGACCCCCTTCATTGTTTCACCCACCCTCTATCCCTGACCTCTGGCAACCACTGATTTGTTCTCCATATCTATAAGCTTGGATTTCTTTTCTTATTTAGATTCCACATATAGGTGAGATCACATAACATTTGCTTGTCTCTTATTTCTCTGAGCATAATGCCCTCAAGGTCTGTGTTGTTACCTATGGCAAGGTTTCGTTCTTTTTCATGGATGAATGGCAGTCTCTGACTCTTTTTTTTTTTTAATTAAAACAATTTTTTTTAATGTTTATTCATTTTTAAGAAACAGAGAGCGACAGAGTGTGAGCAGGGACAGAGAGAGACAGAGAGAGAGGGAGATACAGAATCCAAAGAAGGCTCCAGGCTCTGAGCTGTCAGCACAGAGCCAGACATGGGGCCCAAACTCACAAACCACGAGATCGTGACCGAAACTGAAGCCGGACGCTTAACCAACTGAGCCATTCAGGCGACCCTTTTTTAAATTTTTTAAATGTTTATTTATTTTTGAGAGACAGTGTGAGTGAGTTGGGGAGAGGCAGAGAGAGAGGAAGACAGAGGATCTGAAGTAGGCTTTGTGCTGAGAGCTGAGAGCCCAATGGGGAGCTCGAACTCACAAACCATGAGATCATGACCTGAGCGGAAATCAAGAGTCGGATGCTTAAGCAACAGAGCCACCAGCGTCCCCGACATCCTCTTACTTTTTTCAGTCTGTTTCTTCCTTACTTTTGTCAGGTAGAACCCAAAACCTATCAGCTATTTGGATCACAATTGTTCGCTAATTGTCTGTGGGATGACTTCCGGGTTCTGACTTTTGAACAGTGCTTGTTGACCCTCTGGGAAGCTTTTAAAATGCCCATCGTCCATCTCCCCATAAAAACATAACCTTCCCGAGGGCAGGGACTTTCTCAGTCTCATTCATTTCTGTATCTGCACCCTCTAACACTGTGCCAGATGCAAAGTAGGTCATCGGGAGCATTTTGTTCAATGGATTTAGTTCGCTATCTATGTGGTCAGTGGCTACATGGGTAAATAATGAAAATAACAATGAAAAATGAAAAATAAAAGAATGAATGAGTGGACTCTCCAAGGCCGGTAAGTGGCAGAGCAGGGTTTCATGCGTGTGTGTCTAGCTCTGAAGCCTGCGCTTTGGCACAGGTAGATGGCTCGGCGTGTCTATCCAGTGTCGGGGAAGGCTTGTTCTCGGGCAGCTGCAGAAAGTGAGGCTCCCCAATGTGCCTTGGGGCATAGGTACCTCCTGTTACTTTATTTCGTTCTTACCACACTCCTGCAAGGGAAGTGAGGTGTTTGCTTTCAGTGGCCTTGCCGTCCTAGAGTGCAGAGTGCACCCGACCCAAGGTCACGTTCTGCTAGAAGTGAATGCCTAAGCTCAGGGCTTATTGTACCATTGTTGGCAAGAACCTTCTCTGCCTCTGCTTCATGTCCTCATGGAGTGTGAGGTCAAGTGTGAGAAGTCGGGCCCAACTCAAAGAGAGTGAATGGCTGTGATTTCCTACTTGTTCCCGAGCTTGAAGCCTCATATTTGCGTTTTGACTACACCTGGCTTCATCCTGGTCCCAATTCTCCTGGGTGGAAATGTTTGGTAGGTATGTTTGAGTATCTATGCTGCATATTCAAAATAATAACAATAACCCCTTACATTTGCACTGATAGTATAACCTGCTTTCATGAATGAGTCGTGGGAGCCCAGAGCTGAGCTGAATGGGAGGCAGCGTGGGCTCAGAGAAGTCAACACTTTTAGCCTCTCCCTGCGTGTTTCTTTTCTTACTCCTAATACCTATACGTTACCTCATCTGCGCCTTCCCGGATGCTTTCCGCTCTGGATGCTTCCATACCTTTCTTTCCCCTAGTGGTTCTTACCCAGCCTATTTTAAGGACAGTGAGCTTGTTTGGTTAATAACCCTCTGCTCTTTCTGTAGATAGCCTAACGTGTGAGGGAAACTGTAACGTAGAGCTCTGTTGAAGGAATGGTAGCTATGGCAACAATTTCCCTGAGGCCATTCTAGCAAAGTAGCTCTATGGACAGGTTCTGAGCAATGTTGTCACGGCTGCCCGCAGGAACAGGAACTTTCGTAGAACACTTTCCTTGCGCCGGGCACCATGCGAAGCACGAGATGTGCATTGATGCTGTGGCGCCCTAGGAAGAAAGGAATGTAGCCCCACTTAACAGATGAAGAAAACTCAGGCAGAAAACTAAGGACGTTGTTCAGTAGCACACAGGGCTGGCAGAGCTGAGAGGTAAATCCAGGTCTTTCTGAATTCAGAATCCATGATTTTTACACCAGGCCTTTATGCCCCCCAGCCCTTTCCTGGCTGAATGTCTAGGATCGGGTAAGAAAGAGAGCTCAGCTCTAACTCAAGATTTCTAAAAATTTCTAGAGTTTTATTATTAATGCTCAGTGGTTCGATTATAGAAATAACTTTGGCTCCTACAAGGGATGAGAGTTCATGGTGGATCACTGGAGACAAAGGAGAGAGGTGTAGGGTAGAGGGAGATACAGTGCAATGCTTAAGAGTTCTCGTGAGTGGGTTCTCTACCATTTACACCTTCATAATTTGGGCTTGTCATGTGATCTTGCTGAGCCTCACTTTTCTCCACATGTAAAATGGGTGTATTATTAGTATCTATCTCAAGGGATTATGGTGGAGAACAAATGAAATGCCTCAAGTAAAGCCCTTAGCATAGCACCTGGCATATAGTTGGCATTTATTAAATTAACTGAATCCAGACAGAGGGAGAGCAAGAGAATGAGACTAAAGAATATTTTTTTCTAGGGGCACGTGGGTGGCTCAGTCGGTTGGGCATCCGACTTCAGCTCAGGTCATGATTTCAGGGTTCATGAGTTTGAGCTCTGCATCCGGCTCTGTGCTGACATCTCAGGGCCTGGAGCCTGCTCCAGATTCTGTGTCTCCCTCTCTGCTCCTCCCCTGCTCACACTCTGTCTCTTTCTCAAAAATAAATAAAGATTTAAAAAAAAATTTTTTTAAAGAATATTTTTTCTAGGTCCTGAATTTCATAAGATTTCATGGGCGACATCTCTTTAGTATGTGGATAATTTTGCACTTTGATTTTTGCTGCAAAATATTCTTTAAAAATTGGGTCAGAGTTAAGTATTTTAATAGTAGTAGGCTTTCTTAATGAAATGGCTGCTTTTACAATCACGAGCGCCTGCAATAAGTTTCTTAGCATTTTAGAAACATTTTGAAAGGGCATGAATCGTGAAATGGTTTTCTTGATCTGTTTTTCCCCAGCACATTACTAAATGGAGGGCAGGTAATCAAGAGTTATCTTGAGACTTTTGTCCACTAGGGACGATAATGAGGAGAGGGAGCAATTCACTCCAAAACGCTTTTCCTAAAAACCAAATGTCAGGAGAGACCAGAAAGTCGTTGTCAGGAGTCCCATAAAGACAGAGCGCAAACATTAGCCTTTATGTATTTAAATCCTTAGTTTAAAATTATGCTCGGCCGCTGTAGAATGTATACTAGGTCCTGCAGTATCTCCTGGCCTGAAGCAACTTTTCTCTTTAACAAAGATCTTCAAGTGGTCTGTTAATTAGAAGCTCGGGGAGCAACTCAATATTGTGTTCATTAAATATTTCTTTTGGGAAAGAACGTAAAATGGTCCGTTAATGAGAGAAGGACCAGACCTTCTGTTCCATCCAGGCCTGGCTTAATGATCAGCTCATTAATGGTAAAGCCTTCTAAGTCCACATCTTTGCTCTGTTATAGGATTAAAAAGCAAATAAACTTTAAAAGTCATTTATGGATTTGGAGAAAACCCTCAGCTGGCCAGTCTGAGAAAATATAAATCTTTCTTTTTTTTTTTTTTTTTACTAGTGCAAGAACCTTATATCAGCACCTCTTAAGATATGTCCCCTGGAGTACAAATCTTTTGCATTCCATTGAAAAAATTTTTCTGTGGTCAGATGAGTTTGGGGGAACTTTTGCACACTAGATCTCTTCCATACACACATGGAAGATTCACAACACACGGTAACATGTTAGAAACTCCGGTAAGTTCTACACTGTAGAATCCTGCTGAACCTCGTGTAAGGTGGTGTTTTAACATAGAACCCTTGTCTCATGCAGCCCCTATTAGCATCAGATGACTATCATGGTATTTAACACATTATATTGAAGTTGTCCACTTACCTGCCTATCTGCATTAATCAGACCGTCAGCTTCTGGAGAACAGAGAGCCTTGTCTTATTTATTTTTAAATTTCTAATGTGAACACAATTTCTGTAAGACCGTGAGCACTCAACAAATAGTTGGAAAGGGGAACTGAGCTGTCAGTGAATGCGGGTTGACAGCAAGGAAGAACACAGAAGCCCAAGGAAGAAGAAAGATGAAGTGCTTCTGCCTTTGGATCACAGAAACCATAATCACTAGTAGGCGGGCACCTGAACAAGTTGTCCTGTGAGGATTAGGAGTTGGAGCACTTACAGGCAAGAGTACGCTCCTGGAGCAGATATAAGGCCACACGGAGGCACGTATACGCAACGTCTGCCTTGGGGCTTTTTGTGATGATATTTGTTAAAACCAAAAGCTGTAACGCTCCCCTTGGAAACAACTTCCCACCCTTACATCGGATCATTTCCCTATTCCCAATGACTGATAGGAGGTTTTAACCAGGCGTCTCGATTTTCTAGATGCCTTCCCTGCCCCCTGGTGCAGCTTCTCCGGATTCTATTCTGTGTTCCTGGTCAGTGATGCTCACTTCCGCCCCCAGTCCTGGCTTCTCCCACCTCTGTCCTCTCAATTTCTGGGAATGCTCGGCATCTACTTTCATCTTCTGCCCCCTATATAATCTTCCCCCTATACATTCCCCCTTCCCCCTACGTGCTGGGGTTCTCAGCACAGCTGGAGAAAATAAGACTCATCTCCAATGTCCCTCCATGCTTCTGGGAAAGCTTTCCATTCCTCCCCTCTCTCGTTGACTTCCTTTCTCTTTCCTCGCCCCCAGATGTTCGGATTCGTCTTCACTTGCAGCTTCCCAACTGGATTCTTCCCACCTCAGTCTTCGAACATGACCTCACAGATTCATGTCCCAAAAGGATGAAGGCTTTCAACACCAACCCCTTCAATTCTGTTTCTCTCTGAATCCTCACCTGCTTCTCTTGGTCACCTGGTGCATATGACAGAGGAAGTATTGTCCTTGCTCTTAGTCAAAACCAGCCCGTCCATCTATCCATCCTGCCTCCTCTGGGACTTTATTTCCTAAATTATTCCTCTCTCAAAAATCTTCAATATCGGGGCACCTGGGTGGCTCAGTCGGTTAAGCGTCCTACTTCGGCTCAGGTCATGATCTCACGGTTCGTGAGTTCGAGCCCCGTGTCAGGCTCTGTGCTGACAGCTCGGAGCCTGGAGCCCGTTTTGGATTCTGTGTCTCCCTCTCTCTCTGCCCCTCCCTTGTTCATGCTCTGTCTCTCTGTCTCAAAAATAAATAAACGTTAAGAAAATTTAAAAAAAAATCTTCAATATCCACGAGTCCTTTATACACTGCCAACGTATGTCGGCCACACAGACGAACAACAAACCTTCCTTTTACCTTTTACCCATTAAAAAATTCTTCTAGTGTTTATTTATTATTGAGAGACAGAGAGAGACAGAGCATGAGCATGAGAAGGGCAGAGAGGGCGAGACACAAAATCTGAAGCAGGCTCCAGGCTCTGAGCCATCAGCACAGAGCCCGACGTGGGGCTCGAACTCACAAACCACAAGATCGTGACCTGAGTCAAAGTTGGACGCTCAACCGACTGAGCCACCCAGCCACCCCTTACCTTTTACCCATTTAAATTGCCACCCAATCCCACGTTTTGTCTTCAGACTTCTTGGAAAATGCATCTTCGATTACTATCTATGCTCTGGTGCAGTTTCTTGTTCCTTAAATGCTCACCTCCTGACCCCCGCCTCCCTCCCACAAAGGGTTCATCAACAAGTGTCTCCCACTGATCATGCTGCAAGAATCATCACTGCCGAGATCACTCTTTTCTCAAAGTCCATCTCAAGTACTCCTTCCTCTCTGAATCTTTAAGAAATCATAACTTGTGTCTTACTTGTTACAATGAGATTTGTGGCCTAGGAAGACTTGGCTTCAAGTTTTGACTCTGGAGTTAATGATGTAAATCAGAATAGCATATCACTCTGTAAGTAATAAGGGCATGTTTTAGGGTGACCACTATGTGTCTTCTACCACATGCTATATCTTTAGCCATCTTAGCGTCAGCAACTGTCTTTTCATGTTGTGTAGCACAGTTCTTGTGGATAGCTCTCTCTAGCTCCTTATTTCCTCTTACAATAATCTTCTTTTAGCAAAAAAAAAAAAAAAAGAAAGAGAAATTGAAATTTAAGTCCATGATTTGGATTCCTGCTCTTAAAGTCTTTCTTTTAACTTTGCCTTTTAATGATGAAAATGCCATTAGATGTAGAATATCTAGGATTCTGGGGTGCCTGGGGGGCTAAGTCAGTTAAGCATCTGACTCTTGATTTCAGCTCAGGTCATGATCTCACGGTTCGTGGGTTCAGACCCCGCATCAGGCTCTGCATCAACAGCACAGAGCCTGCTTGGGATACTCAGTCTCTCTCCTTCTCTCTGCCCCTCCCCTACTCTCTCTCTTTCTCAAAATAAATAAATAAGCTTTAAAAAATATATCTAGGGCTCTGAAAGGTTTTGTTGTTGTTGTTCTTTTGGTTTTTTTACTGTTTATTTTTTATTTTTGAGACAGAGACAGAGCATAAACAGGGGAGGGGCAGAGAGAGAGGGAGACACAGAATCTGAAACAGGCTCCAGCATGGAGCTGTCAGCCCAGAGCCCAACGTGGGGCTCAAACCCACAGACTGTGAGATCATGACCTGAGCCGAAGTCGGACGCTTAACCGACTGAGCCACCCAGGCTCCCCAAAGGGTTCTGAAAGTTTTAAGGTCACTACTTAGAAGTTCATCCAAATAGAAAAGCAAGTCTAGTAAGTTTCTGATTTACTAGAGAGATTTATAAATTGGTGGCCATTAAATAACAAGACACCCTGCTATAAAGGGATTCAGGAACCAGAAAACGAATGTGTAGACAAGATGCATGAGAGGAGATAGATTTCCTATCACATTTCATGATGTCCAGAAACATTGAGAAATGGCTGCACCAGAATGTTAATATCTTGGCATAATTAAAGCAGGGCCGCTGAGTGCAAAGTAGAAATAGCAAGATCGTTAACTCCTGACAAGATAATCAACACATTATAGAACAGATTAGGGTCGTTCTGTACACAGAGCAAGGAAATTTATACTGTCAAGTGGAACAAGTTTTAATGTGGAATTGAATAGGGGGGCTAAGTATGGAACAGGAGCCTCCTCTTGAGTCTTTCAAGCTAAGCTCAGTGTCAAGTGTCAGTCCAGGAATTCTAAATTACTTGAAATATGACCAACACAAGGTTGAGCTACTCTGGCTTTCCCTCTCTTTCCTTGTAGGTGTTTGTTGAAGGCTTCTGCATTTCATGTCAACTTATGGGGGAATGACTGGACAGACTGGCTTGCACAACTTCTGGTTGCTAACACCAGCTTGCAGGAGGGTATTTTTTGTGTCCGTGCATTCTTCTAGAACTTTCCCCAGGAATTAATCTTATGGCATATTGCTGGATTACCATATTTATCCTCCTGGCATTGTGTTTATTTATTTTGAGAGAGAGATGGGGAGGGAGAGAGGGAGAACCAGTGGGCGAGGGGCAGATAGAGAGGGAGACACAGAATCCCAAGCAGGCACCATGCTGTCAGTGCAGACCTGGACGCAGGGCCGGATCTCACGAACTGTGAGATCACGACCTGAGCCGAAACCAAGAGTTTGATGCCTAACCAATGAGCCACCCAGGTGTCCTGAGCCAACATTATTTTTTGATGTTCACATTGAGATTCTCTGGGGACCCTCTGGTTTTCTGAGCTCTTAGACCAGGTAAATATTTTCTGGCCTCTGGAGCTATGAGCTCTATTCTCTTAATTGGAAATTGACAATTCACACATTAATAAAGACTCCCTACCCAGGGAAGAATACCTTCTTTTCTTTTGCATAGATACCCCCAGCTTTTCCTGCCTTTCTTGTGTGACTTTCTCTGGCTATTTTCTGCCTCATCTTTTCAGCACCCACCTCTAGGAGAAGTCTCTCCAGACAGTCCCCCAGCTGCTTCTCCATGGCATTCCCTACCACTCTGCTAATGACGGTGACTTCTATTTTATGTTTGATGTCAGGTTAGAGATGTGACTATACAATGTTCAAGGACACACTTCCATTTGTGGCCTATTTCATCTTAGTCTTTAAGCCAAGATATTTAGTTCTCCCTTAGTTTCATTCCCCAAATAAGGATGGCCTTATTAACATATCTGAAAGGCAAATGTCAGGCCGAAAAAAAAAATTACAACATATATGGCAAACTCTTACCGCATTTGATATATGAATTTACTCTAATAAACCAATAAGCAGAGATGAGCTAAGCAGTAGCAAAGTGGGCAACAGGTATGTACAGGCAAATCAGAAAAAGTGGAATGCTACTGGGGTGCCTGGCTGGCTCAGTTGGTGGAACATGCAACTCTTTTTTTAAATTTTTTTTTTTCAACGTTTATTTTATTTTTGGGACAGAGAGAGACAGAGCATGAATGGGGGAGGGGCAGAGAGAGAGGGAGACACAGAATCGGAAACAGGCTCCAGGCTCTGAGCCATCAGCCCAGAGCCCAACATGGGGCTCGAACTCACGGACCGCGAGATCGTGACCTGGCTGAAGTCGGACGCTTAACCGACTGCGCCACCCAGGCGCCCCCATGCAACTCTTGATCTTGGGGTTATAGGTTCGAGCCCCACGTTGAGTATAGAGTTTACTTAAAAATAAAATCTTAAAGAAAGAAAGAATACTACTGGAAAACAAACATATCCAATCTCATTTGTAATCAAAGAAATTTTAAAAATAATAAAAGCACATTTGTCTAATAGATGAAAATATTTTAAAACTATAAAACTGTGGAGTATGCTGTTTATATTAATAGTTATATTCATACTGTATACTGTTTGTGTTGTTCGGTTTATAAATTAAAAAATAAGTCCTTTGGGGGACACCTGAGTGGCTCTGTCAGTTAAGCATCCGACTTTGGCTCGGGTCATGATCTTACAGTTCTTGAGTTTGAGCCCCACATCGGGCTCTGTGCTGACAGCTCAGAGCCTGGAGCCTACTTCAGATTCTGTTTCTACCTCTCTCTCTCTGCCACTCCCCTGCTCACGCGCTGTCTCTCTCTCTCTCTCTCTTTCAAAAATAAACATTAAAAATTTATAAACAAATAAGTCTTTCAATTAAAACCAAATATACATACATATATGCATATATGAGTTAGATCTACGAATGGTAAGGATGTAAGGAAATACAGATTTTCATAAGCTCTAGTATGAGGATAAGTTGCTATAATATTTCTAGATGACAATTCAATTACATGTCTCAAAAAGAAAGCCCCCAAACATGAATACCTTTTAAAAAAAAATTTTTTTTAATGCTTATTTATTTTTTCAGAGAGGTAAAGTGTGAGTGGGGGAGGGACAGAGAGAGAGGGAGACACAGAATCTGAAGCAGGCTCCAGGCTCTGAGCTGTCAGCACAGAGCCCGATGTGGGGCTCGAACCCACGAACCGCGAGGTTGTGACCAGAGCTGAAGTCAGACTTTCAACCGACTGAGCCAACCAGGTGCCCCTACCCATGAATACCTTTTAACATAACAATTCTACTTCTAGGGAGTTATCATTAGGGAATAGTCATGGTTATGCACAAAGATTTAGATATTGATCACAGCATTGTTTGTCATGTTGAGAAATTAGAAACTGCCCAGTTATCCATCAGTAGGGGTTGGTCAAATAACTTGTGGCCAGGCTACAAAGGGCTTAGTAAGATTTAAGCCACAGCCCTTCACCAGGTCAAGGATCTACACTTTCCCTTGGGAATCCGTGAAAATAAGGCCAACAACTGTCTCTCTTTCTCAGACACGAATGAAGCAAAGTCAGTATTCCTATTCAGGTGTTAGCAGGGCACCGCTAAGGTATCTGCTGTCCTCTCCTGACCCCAGGAGAAGTTTATGAAGGTCAAGACAAAGACCTAGATTCTTCCTTGTTTGCTGTTTGTTGATTGCACTCTGCTTGTCTTCCGGTATAATTGGCATTTTTACATCTCCATCCAAGTGAGCTACGATAGCTCCATAGTGTAATGTCCATCCTTGAACATGACAATTAAATTGGCCATTACATTTCATTACATGGGTTAGGGAAGTGCCTAGCTGAGGGTCCTCTCTAAGGGAGGTGGGCCAGAGATAAACCAGAATTGCTTTTTTTCAGCCCAACCTGCCTGCTGACAAGAGCATGCAAACAGCAGGAAGGCATTCACACTTATTTTCCTTCAGTGACAATGAGTGACTTAGGGGATAAGTGTATATAATAACACTGTCCTTTTTATTAGGGTGTAAATTAGACTCTGAAGCACTAAAACTCATTTTTGGGTGGGAGGTGTGGTTGTGGGGAGTTGAGAACATTCTTCCCTATGGGCCTAAGTAGACATAGGGTCATCAGCTAAGGGCAAGAAGAGTGTCACTGCAGTGAAAGTAGACAGGAGAGGTTACTGGCTGGTTCCACGTTCGCTAGGTTTTTGTTTTGGTTTTTTTTTAGTTTATTATTATTATTATTATTTTTTTTTTGAGAGAGAGAGAGAGGAAACAAGGGAGGGACAGAGAGAGAGGGAGAGAGAGAATCCCAAGCAGGCTCCACACTGTCCATGCAGAGCCTGATACGATGTGGGGCTTGAACCCACAGACCATGAGATCATGACCTCAGTGGAAATCAAGAGTTGGATGCTTAACCGATTGAGCCACCCATGCACCCCTACATTCACCAGTTTTTAAATGTAGCCAATGATCCCTGTAAGATTCAGGTTCTGGTGCCAGCTCACCAGAAACTCCTTATAAACAGACATAAGGCAACATGACAGGAAGCTGGTTGTAAACAGAGGTTCAAGACACGTTTGGTCCACTGCTATTAACTGAGGAGGTTAAAAATCATGCCTTTCATAATCCTGTTGTTTTTAATTGAGGTATAATAGACATAATAACTTTATATTCGTTTTAGGTATACGACATAATGATTCTAGAATCATACTTTTAAATACCTAAAGCAAAAAAAGGAGAAAATAGGCTGATTGGTACAATGAAATATGCTCTGTTGGAGATTTGGCGTAAGATATTTCATGTCTGGGTCTGTAACTGGCTGTCGTGCGATCCTCAGTTTTTATCACAGGGTCTCTGGGCCTTCCCTGATTCTAACACATGACTGATTCTGAGGTCTCTCCTGGAGTGTCTCTTCTCTTTACAGTGACCAAAAGATCCAAAACTAATGCAGACTTCTGAAATCAATGAGCTGAGAGGTCTGAATATTTACCACCAACATAGCAGTGAGAAAATTCCACAGTTTATCCACAGGTCTAACACGGTGTGCCCTCCACCCCGGGATGGGAGCCTCCTAAGAGGAGAGGGACTCGCGCAGGGAGAAGCTGGAAGCTGCTTAATCTTTGTTGCTCGTCGAAGCCAAAAGTTGAATTAAAACAGATGGGTCTTTTAAGAAAAAGAAGTGTTGGTCAGCTAAAGACTTGTTTAAAAACACATGGTCATTCTGCCTTTTGTGGGATCTGAAGACCAAATATAGTATCTGCAGGAAGCATGCTGTTACAATTTAGCAACTATTTCCCAAAACATGGCTGGGATTCTAAAAACGCTAGTCCCAAACCCGTTCTTCTAGAGGAAGCTCCATTCAGCCTGTCTTTAGGGATTCGTGAAAATTCCACCCCTTTAGCCAAGTGTCTTAATACCAGAGTTTTTGTTTTCTTTTGCTTTATGTTTTTTTTTTAATTTTTATTTTTAGAATTCTATGGCAGCTTATTGTCAAACAGTTGAACGAATACAATTGCGTTATGTAGAACATCCTGCAGTTGCATCAATAGCATCTTAATGAAGGGCTCTGGAACTTCGCGGACTGGATTATAGTAATTTTATGAATAATTATTCTACCAACTCTGTAGTCACCATACCCAAATTTATCTGCACAAAGGATTTCAAAGGATTTTAACCTCATCAGAAGAAAAGTTAAATTTAACTCCGAGTCAAACCCTCTGGTAAATTGTCGAGGTCCACCACTTGGAACAGGAACCCAGCTAGGTTCATTTTGTGAACATGGGTAATTTATGGTATTGTTGGCATAGGATTGAAATATTTCTATGCGAAGATAGAAGGCTTTTTCTGGAAACTGTCATTCACATACTTATTATAGGCCCAACTGGGGCTCTTCAATGAGTAAAGTAGGTGGTGGGTTAAGCCAGAAACGTGGCCAACTATGCCTATTGAGCAGGCCATGGAGACAGGCTACTTTAAAAGACAGTGAAAAACCAGTTAATTCAGCCATTGTTTACCTGTTTCATGCAAATGATCCTTCTTAACTGCACAAGAAAAGTGTGTAGTTATATATTCCCCACCTCTCAGGGAAGCTTGGTTCCCCCGCCCTCCCTCCGCAAGATCCTCTTTATTGTGTTGGGTAGCCTTTAAATTATGACACCTCATAAAGTGGAAAATCAGTAACCCTAATTCTTTTAAAAATTTAACCTGATTTGGTTTGGGAAAGTAAGTTCCCGACATACTAACTTATCTACTTTTTCTTTCCTGGGTGTTTTAACTAGGGACTTTTATAGGCCTGGGGATCGTCTAGCTCCAGCCTTGTGGCTGGATTCCCATACAGACCCTCTCTCCACCCTCCTCCCCCCCAAAATAACTTTAGAAGACAATTATAGTTCCATACTATGAGGAAAGTTTTCTCACTTTTTATGATCTGCTGCCTGCCATTATGTTGTTATGAGGGAATAGACCATTCCTTTTGGAAAGGGAGAAAAATGTAAACAAAGAGAAGAATCAATGGCCCTTTGACAATTTCAAGTTTTCTGAAACAGGAAATTGGAACAGTAGAGCCCTGATCATCTCAGGGATGATTATTCAGCTTGAGTGTTTGTCCATGTCTCTTGTTTTTAGGCTCCTTTGCCTTTTGTTTTTCGGATTTGAGGATATTTCATTGTGTATTAGAACCACCACCTGGTGACATACAGAGGAAGAGAAAACTAACTCCATCTAGTCTGCTTTTAAAACATCAATAACTGTCCTATTTTGATTGGGTAGAATAAAGTGAGGTTCTATCATCCACGCAGTAGTTTTCCATCACCCCCCAGTGGTTTGCAGCCAGAAGTAATTTTGCCCCCCAAGGGACATTTGTCAATGTCTCGATATATTTTTGATTGTCACGACCAGAGGGTGATATTGGAATCTAATGGATAGACATCAGGTTTGCTGCTTAACATCCCCTGCAACAAACAGTGATCCATAATAATATTAAAATATCAAAATATCAGGAGTGCCAAGACAGGAACAGCTGCTATAGATAATTGACCATGTGCACTGTCCCTTTTTAGTACGATAAAAACTAAGTTAAGTAATACTGTTGATCATTACTTGACTATATTTAAAATTATCTGTTTGCAGATACATTTATGTAGCTCACCAGTCACTTCCTATATGTGTTTCCAAAGTTTGTCTAGGTAGGGTTTCTCAACAATGAATATTCTCTATCAAAATAAAAACTGTGAAGTATCACCAGCACCTAAGGACACAACCTTTAACACAGTGAAGAATGGAGTTTACACAAATCTCATTTGCCCCTGACTTTCAAGAGATTTGCATAAAATCAGGAGTACCTGCCTAAGGGATATGTTATTTTACTTTGTCCATCTCAAATAGATATTAGTATATTCAAGTTGCCTAGGAACTTGGACTTTTTTCTAGTCTATAGGAGTATTCCACTGGCTTTGAAATACTGCCTAAAATGAAATAAACACTCTTTTTAAAAAGATCTAAAAATAAATAAGAGATTAATCCCCTCAAGAATTTAGAGCAAGACCAGTTCCCTTCTTGTCACATTTTTAGCTGGACCTCGGGACAGAGTTCTGAAGAAAGATGTTTGACTTTCCCTTTTCCCTGAGTCAACCACAGACCCCGTCACTAGGTTGCCTGGTCGACCAGCTACCCTAAAGTAACCTTTCCACTTCAAGTAGCCCTCAAAATGTAAGATGGTGGGACAAGAATAGGAGCTGACATTATCAGCATTATTCATAGCACAGTGGAAAAATCTTGTGTGTTCCACCAAACAAGCCGATCTTGTCAGGTTTCTTTTGTGTGTTGGAATGCTGATAGGCAAGTGCCAAACAGATCTGAGGTTGGAGGCCATAGTTTGAACCTAGTTCATAGCGGAGTGACTATGGATCTTTTATAAGACAGAACAACATGTGGTCTGGCTAGTATTCTAAGTGTGGAAAGAGTTCTAAGATAGGAACAACCTAGTGGCCTCCTCATGCCCGGAACATCTTTAGCATTTCACTCAACCCACTGTTGACAGTTCACATATTTTTTGCAATCCTCAAAAAGAGCCAGGAAGTTCTACCCATTGGAATTTATGCAATAAGGAAATGTTATATATCTACTGCGTCCAATTCACTTGACCACTAGCCATACATAACTATTGAGCCCTTGAAATGTGGCCAGTGTGCCTGAAGAAATTAACTTTTGATTTTTACTTAATTTTAATTTAGATAACCACATGTCCTCGTGACTGCTGTAATAAACATTGCCAATGTAGGAAATAATAACTCATTCCACATCTCAATTATAGATGCCCTGATTCCTTTTTTCTTTTTTTTTTTGGTCTCAATTATAAATATAACAAAATTAAAGAATGCTTAGAAAATAAGGGAAAATTTGGTTCAATACTCATAATTTCATGAGCCTAACATAAAAGTAAATTTTCAAGGTTTTTTTTTTTCCGTGTACTTCCAGCTGTAATTTATCTTATTTTAATTTTAATTTTATCTATGATAACCAGCTTTTTTTCACTTAACACTATGAGAGAAATAGACTTTCACACTACTAATATCCACAAGCTATCAGAGTTAATGTTTGCCTATTTCTTAGATTACGGTACCATAGTTTATTCATTTCCTGTACAATATTTTTAGATTTTGGGTTGTTTGATTGCTTTTGCTTGCTGGCTTACTTGCCTGCTGGTTTGGTTTTATGGTCATTATCAAATTTCGCTATAGCGAACACTTGAAAGTGTGTTACTATTTCTCCTTTTTAGAATACAATTACCTGCTACATGCTTGAGTCTTACTTAGGTAATGGTTCACAGCGCTAATCATTCCACCACCCCAGATTCATTGTGGAAAAAGTACTTTTCCGCTATTCTGGTGGAAAATAGACTTTAAAACTGCCAAAAAGAAGGAAAGCCAGGACTTTTCTCTCTGCAGCACAATTTATTCAGTAAATTAGGAGACAGATTACTATTCTTTCCCCTATAACAATAAACATTACTGATAAAATGTAACTGCATTCAGGGCAGATGACATAGACCTTTGCTTTGCAAATGAGGACTATGTTCCCCGGCAAAAATCCTGCAGGTAGAAAACCCTGCCAATAATCTCTAGAATCTATAAAGGTGAAAAAATGAACAGAGATAAAACAAAAACAAAAACACCGCCCTTCATCTTGTCCCTTGTAAACATATATATATATTTATATATATACACAAAATATATATATTATATATATAGCATATATATTGTGTATATATATTTTATATATAGTATATATATTTTATATATAGTATATATATCTTATACATATAATATATACAGTATATGTTTTATATATAATATATAGTATATATATACTATGTATATACTATGTATATTATTATACATAGAATATATATATGTGTGTGTATATATATATATGTGTATATATACACATATATAGAGAGACAGAGTTACACATTGTTGTAGCTCTAAACTATCCTTTTTATAATTTAAAGCTGTCTGAATACAGTCCGAGTAAACTTTTATACATATTATAATTAGTAATTATTCTGAAGATACTGGCTTTAAGACGTTTTGCATTTTGCATACTTATAAACTGTTACATCATTTTAAAATGTCTTTCTGGGGCACATGGGTGGCTCAGTCGGTTAAGCGTCTGACTTTGGCTCAGGTCATGATCTCACGGTCCGTGAGTTCGAGCCCCACGTCGGGCTCTGTGCTGGCAGCTCAGAACCTGGAGCCTGCTTCAAATTCTGTGTCTCCCTCTCTCTCTGACCCTCCCCCATTCATGCTCTGTCTCTCTCTGTCTCAAAAATAAATAAACATTTAAAAAAAAATGTTTTAATGTCTTTCTGAATAGATTTTGTATTCTAATGGCTCTGATCACCAAAGAGCACAGAGAGCCTGCTGATAACACAGATAAGTTGAAGACATAACATAATATCAGGATCTAAAAAAAAAATCAAGTGCTCCCATTATTCCTAATTTGAGATTTGGTTTCTGTTACATCTCTCTTTGTCTTTGTTTGAGTTAATATTTGTATTTGAGGGATTGCACATGCACTGAATGACTTTATGCTCAGTGTACATTAGGTTAGGCATGCGAAGCAGCTTTGTAAACCACAAAGTACAGTGAGAATCTAATATAAGTGAGAAGTACTCTTTGCTCATCCTGTGTATGAAAAGATTTTAAAATTGGTCTAATGAAAAAGAAATGCAAAACTTCTCTCCCGCTCTCTCTTTCTCTGACACAATGAATTCAATAATTGATGGTATGGACCTGTTTTTCTTTCACATAGAAGACTAAAAATGTTTGGCCTGATAAAATAACTGCATTTAGGGCTTTTATTAGTGATACCATCTAGGGACATTTATCTTTTCTTTGGAAATGGAACATAAGTCTCCAGATGGCAAATCACTGGGACTTTGTTCACAATATGAATGAAGCGCATTGCCGGAAAGTCATTTCCAAAAAATCAATACTGTTTGCCCTGGAAATGTGTGTAAAAATGCTTGGAATACCATCAGCTCTGTATGCACTTCGTGGATTATCTGGGGAAAATATTTAAAACCTGACAGGTTTTCCTCTGCCATCAGTTAACCTCTTGCTTTCTTCTTTCAATTCTCTAAAGAATGTGAACTCATTTCGGCATTAATAGACACAACATATCATTATGAGCTTGACTCTACTTAAAAAAAGAATAGAAGTAATTTCAGGGTCACGTATAAATGCTTAGCTGTTACTCATGCCCCCGTGACCCGTAGTTCACGTGGACAATGAAGAGGGGTCTGTAGTTTGCTTGTGCATGTTTTGGGCTAAGTAAGTCCTAGGTTGTAAGAATTTCCAATGCAGTTAATGGAATTCATAGTTTTATTTTTCTGAATTACAGGTGGTTTTCATGAGCCTATGCAAAAGTTTTTGGGACTGTGGACTGGTAGCCCTGGATGACATTACGGTACAGTTGGGAAGCTGCTCGTCTCCAGGTAAGATGGTCACAATTGCAAGCTCCCTTTGTCTACCAGGCCTATGCATGGCACATCCCGTTTCTCTAAGTATATGCCAAATACATTTAATCTGTGCTAGAGATGCCTGGGTGGCTCAGTTGGTTAAGCGTCCAATTTCTGCTCAGGTCATGATCTCATGGTTCATGGATTCAAGCCCCACATCGGGTTCTGTGCTGACAACTTAGAGCCTGGAGCCTGCTTTAGATTCTGTCTCCCTTGCTCTTTGCCCCTCCCCCACTCACGCTCTGTCTCTCTCACTGTCTCTCAAAAATAAATAAACATTTAAAAAAATATTTTTTAATCTGTGCTAGCCTATTTTTTTGCTTTTCTTGCCAGAAGTGTGCCCCTCTCCAGATGTGTGTGGTAAGTTTGGAACTTAAAAATGATGATTTGTTTGCAGTGTGTGACTTTGTACATGTGACTTGACGTCTGTATCCTCATCTATGAGAGAGGTAGTAATAGTAATACCTACCTGAATAGTGGGAATGATATACGTAGATTCCCTAGCAGAGGACCTGGCACAAAACAATGCATTAAAAATAAATGCCTTCTAGTCTAGTTATTATTATTTTTAATTATGTCTTACATGAATGCAGATTTTCAAACAATGTTGATGAAATTGTTATTATACAGATACTATACTAAACATGTAATTTTTAAATGATAATAAAATAAATATTTTCCAAGTGAATTAGCTGACAGTGGAACAGTGGACCAGGCATTGAGGATAGGGACAAAATAAAGATGGCAGCTATGTGTTGGACTCAATGTCTAACAAGAAAATGGCGCATACCTCAACCCAGATCATTGGTCTGTGTCTCCTAATTACCACTGCATCCTAAACCTTAGGGTATCTATTTCTTTAACAAAGAGGCAAACTGTGGTATCATTCTGGCCCTGGAGAATAATCTCCTCATTTATTTACTTTTCTATTCTGTCTTTTTTTTTTTTTTTATGAAATTTATGGTCAAATTGGTTTCCACACAACACCCAGTGCTCATCCCAACAGGTGCCCTCCTCAATACCCATCACCCACCCACCCGTCCCTCCCACCCCCCATAAACCCTCAGTTTGTTCTCAGTTTTTAGGAGTCTCTTGTGTTTTGGCTCCCTCCCTCTCTAACCATTTTTTTTCCTTCCCCTCCCCCACGGTCTTCTGTTAAGTTTCTCAGGATCCACATAGGAGTGAAAACATATGGAATCTGTCCTCTGCATGACTTATTTCACTTAGCATAACACTCTCCAGTTCCATCCATGTGGCTACAAAAGGCCATATTTCATTCTTTCTCATTGCCACGTAGTATTCCATTGTGTATATAAACCACAATTTCTTTATCCATTCGTCTCTAAAGAAGACATCCAGATGGCCAACAGGCACATGAAAAGATGCTCAACATCGCTCCTCATCAGGGAAATACAAATCAAAACCACACTCAGATATCACCTCACGCCAGTCAGAGTGGCTAAAATGAACAAAACAGGAGACTATAGATGCTGGAGAGGATGTGGAGAAACGGGAACCCTCTTGCACTGTTGCTGGGAATGCAAACTGGTGCAGCCGCTCTGGAAAACAGTGTGGAGGTTCCTCAAAAAATTAAAAATAGACTTTTTTAGTCTCTTGATTTGCAAGGCGCTGCAAGGACAACACAAAGAAAAACAAGATAAAAATCTCTACACTTGAGGCATAGAAAAGGGACTGAGGCTTCATCAGCTTGAACTATATGTCAAATAAAATGAAGTAAAATAATTATTATGCAAGAGATGTAAAAAACGGGCTGTTTATTAGAGAAATCTGCTAAGAATCTGGATGCGGGAAGGTACAGCCAAGTTCAGACAAAGAAGTCCCCAGTTAAGTGGGAGGTGACACCATTCTAATAATAAGAATAATCATGAAACTTATTGAAGACAGTGTCCAAAGACATAAATATTTGTTTTTGGAAATGGAAAATAAGGCTCCAGGTGACAAAACACCAAGCCCTAATATTCATTTAGCTAACATTTCCTGAGAACTTCATGTTCTAAATACTTCACATACATCATCTCCTTTAAAACTCACAATCCCATTGGGGCGCCTGGGTGGCGCAGTCAGTTAAGCGTCTGACTTCAGCCAGGTCACGATCTCGCGGTCTGGGAGTTCGAGCCCCGCGTCGGGCTCTGGGCTGATGGCTCGGAGTCTGGAGCCTGTTTCCGATTCTGTGTCTCCCTCTCTCTCTGCCCCTCCCCCGTTCATGCTCTGTCTCTCTCTGTCCCAAAAATAAATAAACGTTGAAAAACTAAAAATAAAAAAAAATAAAACTCACAATCCCAGAAGGTAGACAAGAATATTGAAGACAGAAGAATTAAGTCACGTGCTCCACACAAGTTAAACTGTGCCTCCAAAAGCACACTTAGCTTTCGCACATTCTCCACCTCGTCCAAAGCAACTACTGAGTTGTTCTAAGGATTCCCTTCACTCAGCCAGGATTTCTGAAGAAAGCTCCAACATGAGACAATTTATTGTTTTCCATATTTCCATAAAGGCAGTTTGCCTCCAATTTTCAGTGCTTTGTAAGCTCATTCTGACAAGTAAATTCATCAGAGGAAGTTTCTATCTCAAAGTATCCCAATACTTTTGAATCTAGATTTAAAAAAAAAAAATTTTTTTTTTATGCTTATTTAGTTTTGAGAGAGAGAGAGGGACAGAGCTCAAATGGAGGAGAGGGAGAGAGAGGAGACACAGAATCCAAAGCAGGCTCCAGGCTCTGAGCTGTCAGCACAGAGCCCGATGCAGGGCTCGAACCAATGAACCATGAGATCATGACCTGAGTTGAAGCTGGACACCCAACCGACACCCACCCAGGTGCCCCTAAACCTAGATTTCTGATTGTTCTCTGTCCCTGTGGCAGGACCCATGGTAGAGTCCAGGCTCTAGCTAGAGGCAAGAGCTTGGCATAGGAGGGTTGCCAGTTGGAGGCCGGTGGCGGGGGTGGGGGGGTGCTGCCTCTCCATAAGCACAGGCATATGGCCAGGTGACATTCACACATGCAGCATGGGGAGCCGTGGAATGCATATTCATTGAAAGTGCCTCAGTAATAATAACACCTGCTGTTTCCTCACAGAGGGGCTTCCACCTCCACCCGGAGAGTGTACTTTCGAACAAGATGAATGTGCCTTTACCCAGGAGAGAAGAAACCGGAGCAGCTGGCACAGGAGGAGGGGAGAAACCCCCACCTCCTACACAGGACCAAAGGGAGATCACACTACTGGGGTAGGTGAGTTACGCCACATGGTGCTGTTTCCTAAGGAAACCTGAAATAGCGTTGTGGGGGTCATTCACTGCATTTTGAAAGGTGCAAATTTACGTCTCGTGTCTAGAATGAACTACACACGTGATTCTCCGCCCATGGGATAGATCATTAAATATGTGCATTTAAAAATGTTCTTTCCGTTTATGCCTTGCTTATGTATCTTGCTGCAAAGAGGATGGAAATGGGCTTATTACAAAGATTTGCACATAAAAATAATTTAATGAGAAGTAGGTTTAAAAATAAAGGAGAGAGGGACAGTGTGAAGGAAGAAAAAATAGTGATCTAAACTGGAGCCAGGACTGAGGCCCTGTATGAGAAAGGTGCTGGCAGACGAGACTCTAGGAATTGGCCTCTACACTTTGCAGTGACTGAAACACAGATGGAAAACATGATTCACCGTGTCCTTGGGATAAAAAGAGGTGAAGCGATCCACCAGGGGGTGTGGGTGTTTTCTGTAGCAAATATATGAAGTCCGATAAAACAGACTGACGTTGACCTACTTGTCATCACCATGTGCAGCGATTGTAAACAATGTCAGTGATAAAATAGACCGTGCAGAATGGACCTTTCTCACTGACACTCTTGATGTCACTTGGTGTGTCCATTGGATGCAAGCACTCTCTCTGGTGCAGAGAAGCAGAACTAGCCCGGACAGGAAGCTCGCAGAGATGTTTCCTCAAGGGTCCTAACAGAGAAGCCATTATGATAGTACATACAAGGGTGAGTGGCATAGTGCTATTTCTTACAGCCTACCTCAAGAGAAGTCTACGGATAACACCACAGAGCAACCTACACCATAACTTGTTTGTTGACTTGGCTAAACTTGGTAGAGAGCAATCAGGAACAGTTTTATTTTCTCTTTGGAGCGCTCTCTTCAAACAAATCCTAAAACATTCTCCGTTTCCCATCCGTTGGCAGAGCCCATAGCTTCCCAGTCCTGTTAAGGTGTTAGACTGGTCACCTAGTTATGTATGTTTAAAAGTCAATTGAATCATCTCTCTTTCCCTCAGCTTGGGCCTCGCTAACTCATAGTTTGGAGATCAGAAAAGGGAAGAAGGTTCTTTTGTTTTCTCTGTTCTACTTCCTCATCCGCCCCTCACTTCATGATCCTTAATCAGGGTAAGTGGAAGAGAGATTGAAAGAAGAGCACTTGTTCAAATAGTTGGTGCTATTTCAGACTCTTTCTTGGCTATTGAATGTCCTCTGTTATGACACATATCAAGTTACTGGCTTTTGGGGGAACTTCATCTTACCATTTCTGACAGTGTGCTCTCTGGCTTATCTCCTGTGACCACCTCTTCTTCTCATAGCGCTTGCTCTCCACGGTATCACCCACAGAGATTTTCTGCTTGGGTTCCACCTGGCAGTTGGGGCTTGGGTCTTTCCAGGAGCCCTCGGTTCCAGCCACCTTCCCAGTCAGTGTCCATGTAGCCTTAGGTACTGATGCACTCTTGCCTGACTGAGAAGATGTGCAGCTTGACCCTACCACTGACTTTTCTTTTGTTCCTACTGCGTTACCCTGTTCTGGGACAGCGTTTCTTCCAGAAGGCATAGCGTTGAAGAGATTCAGCATTGGTCCAAAGGTAGGACAGAATCCCACTTCCAGCACTGAGTACAAGACTCTAAGGGGGCTCTAAGAGTACACACAGCTGTGTCTGGAAGACAGGAAAGTTAAGAAGATAATTGAAAGACTTGTATATGTGAATACTGTCTTGGTTGGGCATAATTTATTGCCCTTTGTAATAGACAAAATCCATTTAGGGCTAGCTTTAGGAACAACTTGATGCAGACTGTGTGATCAGGAGCCAGTTTCTCTCTCCAGCCACCTCCCTGATCTGGTTTTCCTCAATTGGCTGCAATCTTCGACTCTCATCTCATGGTAGCAGGACAGTGGTAGCAACTGCAGGTCTTTCAACACTAAATCGAATGGAAAGAGATAACTCAAACAAAAATACAAAAAGTCAGTCTCATTGGCTCTGATCAACAATGTCTTGAGGGCAAGTTACTGCCAGCCTTGTTTTTGAATCCCCAGAGGGCTTAATCTTGTACCTTGTATGCTGTAGATGCTCAAAAAATGTTGTTGGAATGAATTAATCAATCTATAAGCCCTCACTGATGCATATAAACAACTAGCCATTTATTTAGTAAAATCCCTAGAAAACAGGATAGTAGGGATATATCTTTTTATTACAAGAGGACTAGAGAAAGGTCAAGAACGAATCAGCTTGAGTTCAAGTCCATTGTAATCACAATGTATTTATGTGCATTTTTCTTGGGTGGGAGGAAGGTTGATAGCTTTTCTTCCATTTCTCAGAAACATCAAAAGGGTAGTGGTAACAGATCTGAGAAGAGATACTCTCAAAGAGACCTATGCTGTGGTGGACTGCCATAGAGGAATTTTCTGGGTAACAGGCCATGGCATGAAAGAGAGGACAAAGCAAAAATAGTAAGCAGTGGAGGGACAGCGTCTCTGAAAAGCAAGAGGAGGGTCACCAGGCCCCAGGACGTACAACAGACCCATGAACAGAGTCAACCCACTCACTAGGTATGAAACTGTGAGAAAGTTATGGAAAATCTCTAAGTTTCATTTGTGTCATCTTAAAAATGAGAATAATTATAGCTACTTACCTATTTACCTGCTTCATTGGCTGGTTGAGTTTAAACCATTGAGAGTTTTGGGACCAGACTCCTGCTAGGGTTCAAATCTCAGTTCTACCCTTGAACTTCTCTAAATCTCAATTCCTTATCTGTATGTGGAATAATTAATACCTACCTCATAGTATTATGTATGTATCATTTATGTATGAGACAACATTTAAAATGTGCTTAGGATATGACCTGGTATATAATAAATGCTTAATTAATGCTGTTAATTCATTTGTTCCTTCACTCAACAAATACTCATTGAGTGTCTGTTATGTGCCAAGTTCAGCTTAGGTACTTGGAAACACAGATGAACAAAACAGGCAAAGCAATCATTTGCCCTCATGGGCCTTCTTTTCTAGTAGGCAGCGGACAGACAACAAAGACTATACTTAGCCATAAATGATATAGTATGTTAAAAGGCAATAAATTGCTTGAGAAGGTAATCTGGAAAGAGCTGAGGTCCCTATCCTCATAGGTACTGGGAAGAAGTGTTCCAAGTAGAGGGAGCAGCCAGTGCAAAGCCCCTTGAGTGGAAGCAGGTTCAGTGTGTCCCAGGAATAGCAAGGAGACTGGTTTTGCTAACCAGGGTGAGCAGGGGAATGAGTACTAGGAAATGAGATCAGAAAAATAATGGTAGGCCAGGCCCTAGAGGACCTTGTCATTAATCAGAAGGACTTTGGGGGTGCCTGGCTGACTCATTCAGTAGAATGTGCAACTGTTTTGTTGTTGTTGTTTTGTTTTGTTTGTTGTTTGTTTTTGTTTTTGTTTTGAGCCTGCAACTCTTGAACTCAGGGTCATGAGTTTCACCCCTGTGTTGGGCATAGAGATTTCTTAAAAAAAAAAAAAAAAAATATATATATATATATATATATATATATATATATATATATTTGTTGTTGTTGTTGTTGTTTTAAAGAATGACTTTAGATTTTACTTTACCTGAAGTGGGAGGACCCTGGAAGATGTTGAGCTTAGGAAGGAGATGAGCTGACCTGGCTTTGTTAGGATCACTGTGGCTGCTCTATTGAGAAAAGACTACAAAGAGAAATGGGGCAAGAGTGAAATCAGAGAGCCCCATCAGGATAAGGCGAGGCATCCAGAAGACAGTATATGGTAAAGTGAGGATGGATTTACCAATGACAGTGGATTGGACTAGGGTAGTAGCATGGAGGTGGTAAGAAGTGGCGAAATTCTGGATACATTTTGAAAGTAGAGCCAACAGAATCTCTTGATAGGTTAAATACGGTGTCAGAGAAAGAGAGAAATCAAGAATGATTTCAACGATTTGACCTGAGCAGCTGGACAATGGACTTGTCAACAACTAAATAGAAAAGATAGAGTGGATAGGTTTGTCGGGAAGATAAGGGAGATCGGGAGCCCAGTTTTAAATACGTCAGAATTGAGATTCTTGATAGATATTCAAGGGGAGGTGTCGAGTGGGCAGTCGGAAGTTCAGGAAAGATGACTGCTCTGGAAGCTGTTGGTATGGACGATATTTAAAACCATGTGACTGGGAGAGAGCGCTAAGGGAGTAGGAGCAGAACCAAAAGTGGACCAAGGGATAAGCTTCTGGAGCATTCCAGAGTTCAACGGTCGGAGGAGGAAGAACCAGCAAAGGAGACTGAGAATAGCCAGTAACCCTGATGTCATTGTACGGAAGCCACTCTCACGGGGCTATGAGAAATAGGGGCTCAGAAAGATGTCCCTGCCTTGCTTTCCTCTTCTCCATGAACTCTCCTTCCTTGGCTTTTTTATCACTCGTGGCAGTGGCCCTTAATGCTACCTCCATCACTCCCATGCCAGCCTAGTCATAGGTACCTAATTCTTTTATGTGTGTATCAATTTTATCTTCCCAACTGGACTATAAATAACTCGAGGGACGGGTATTTGGACTCAGTATGAGCTTGCTAGTGCTGCCTTCCTAAAAATACCGCAAATACTGCTGGGCAGCTTCAACAACAGAAATTGATTTTCTCATAGTTCTGAGGGGCTAGACGTCCAAGCTCAAGGTGTTGACAGGGTTGGTTTCACTCTGAGGCTCTCCTGCTTAGCTGGCAGAGGCCCTCCTTACCGCTGTGTGCTCACGTTGTCTGCCCTTGGCCTGTGGTGTCTTCTCCTTATCTCTTCTTATCAGGACACCAGTTATAGGATTAGGACACACCCTAACAGCCCCATTTAATTTAATTACTTCTTTAAAAGTATCTGCAAATACAGTCACATTCCAAGATACTGGGACACCTACAATTCAGCCCTTAACAGAGTCCCTCCCCAGCGTTAGTGCTAAACAGGGAAGGAGCTGAGTGAGCCCTTCCTACATAAAGTGGCCCTTGTCCTGCCCTTCACATCTTTCTGCTAAAATAACCTAAACTTGTTTGTACCACATTCTACCCCTTCCCCCATACACAAAATCTGTGAAAACCTAGCAAAAGCACATTCAGTACTCAATTACTCATAATTTGGCTCCTTTATCTACATTTTTCCTGACTTATAGGGGCACATGTTAGTTAACTTGGTGTGGCTTTGTATAATGAAAATGTTATGGCGGTGTTTGCTTTGTCTCTCTGAAACTTTGACGGATGTTTCAGCTGGTTGGATGTTTCTGCAAAGACTGTAATGCAAAAACCTCTTAATGTGTTCAATATTCACTCCCAGCAAATGCTTTATGCATTAAATGAAATTCTCTGGTGCACAATCAAGAGAATTCTGATTTTTTTTCAGCAGATTGCTTCTAGGGTCTGCCTTCTTCTCCATTCGTTTTCTTGTTTCAAAACAAATTTTTAAAAGGTTCTCAAGGCACCTTTCCATTTTCTAACTAAAGAAAGTCTTTTACAGGTTATATCTCTTTATGCCTCTCTACAATAATGCAGATGAGGCAGCAAATTTTTGCTGTGGTCACCTACATATATAGCATCGGATGGAAGGTATTTTGGTTCTGTTCTTAAAATTACTGTAACAATTGTTTCACTCAGGAAATAATGTTAGCTAGTGATCATTTATGGAACATTTGCCATGTGCAGGCACTTTACTGGGAGCTTTACATCTTGCCTTAGTCAGTATGAGCTGGTCTAACAAAAATACCACAGACTGGATGGCTTACACAACAAACATTTATTTCTCTCGGTCTGGAGTCTGGAAAGTCCAACATCAAGGTGCCAACAGATTCCGTGTCTGGTAAGAGACTGCTTCCTGGTTCATAGACAGCCATCTTCTTATTGTGTCCCCACATGGCCGAAGGGGCAAAGGAGCTCTCTGGGTTTTCATTTAAAAGGGTACTAATCCCATTGTTGAGGGTTCACCCCTCGTGACCTAATCAGCTCCTAAGGGCCCTACCTCCTAATACCATTCACATTGGGGGTTAGGATTTCAACACATAAGTTTCGGGGGGACATGAACATTCATTCCATAAACACATCCTTACCACAACCTGTAAAGTTAGAAGAAGTGCCTGTTTTTCACATGAGAAAACCAAGGCTCAGAAAAGTTAAGTGTTTTTCCAGAGTCACACAGCACTAACAAGTAGAGTGGGGACAGAGTCTCAGGAATGGCAGGCTCTAATGGCCATATTCTGTCTACTCTGTCTCACCAGAGTTTCCCTGCCTACAGGATACTAAGAGACCACAAATGACCAGGAACAGCTGTGACAGCTTATATGTGAAAGGCACAATACTTCATGTAGCAGCATAATCTCACCCCCAAAACCCTTCACCCAAAGAGGGGTATCTTCTTTTGGAAAGGGTATATTCAAGCTGATGGTATTTTTAGACATCTATAGAAATGCATCTAGCAGAAAGTAAATTCTTTTCTGAGCTATTTTAATGTCAGTGAACCAGTGTTGTAAATTTAACTCCCTGGCTGCAGCCTGCACACCTATCGTGTATCCTAAGCCCTGAAAGAGTGGCTTCTTTCTCTAGCCTCCAATGGCTTGAGCCATATGTGGGAGGATATATTGGCTCTCAGATCACATTATGACAAGCATCACCCCTTCAAAAATGAAAGCATGAGCCAATAAAGGCCCCATTAAAACATTTGTTTATTTGTTAAAGCCACCAGTATCACAGGCTACGTGTATATAAGATGAAACATCTTAGAACTGGGAATGGTCATAAATTTATACAGTGCAACATCCAGATGATCTTCATTTATTCCACTTTTTCTGAGCATCTGCTATGCCTTGTGCACCAAATAATTGCCCCCAGAATTGTAATAAGTAAAGTAATGAGAGTTAAGTTCTAGAGATGATGGAACCACATAGAGAGAAGCAGCTAGCTCTCCTTGGGAGCATCTTGATGGATGAGTGAGAGTTCACCAAGAAGAGTGGCAGGGTGAGGTAGCATCCACGTGCAAGGTATGGAACCACTAAGCAGTATGGCAGCTTCAGGGAATTCCTAAATGGTTCTACTTGGCGGGTCTAGAGGATACTGCCAGACAGGATTCCCAAGAAAGTGAAGTCCAAGATACAGGTTTGCATGCAGGTAGTATTTTTTGAGATGTGATCCCAAGAAGCAGAAATGTGGGGCAAAGACAGCAAAGCAAGGAACCAGGGAAAGCTATCGTGTCCAACTGTTGCTTGATCCTATGGGAACTTCTGAGAAGCCATGGAGATTGCCAGAAATATTTTGGAGATTTTGGAGTTTTGCAAAGCAACCCCCTCCCCCACCAGATATCCCAGGACCTACTTTTTATTCTTAACAATTTTGGGTCAGTCTTTTGTTAGCTTCAATTGTTAATATCACCTAAGGCAGTTGTAATGTTAAACAATCATTTAACTGATTGCTTTTGACAAAAGCCCCTGGAGATAAGGCTGTTCATACAAAGTAAGCTCTACCTCAGTCAAATTAAATCTAGAGAAGCCCTGAGAATGGAACTTTTCAGTGAGTTGCCAAATAGGTCAAATAATGATAATTTTCTGGGGACAGGGCTTTAGGGAGCTCCAAATCAGTTCTGCCCCTTGCAGAATGACTGTAGGCTGATGCTTTTTATGGATACTTTAGTTGTAAAGCTCTTGGTTTTCAATTATGTCTCCGAGTAGGAGTAGGAGTAGGAATTGGAGAGATTAAGACGGGATTAGGGCAGGTTAAAAGCTCATCTTTCTTAGCAAGATTGTCATTTTTCTTGAACACTCTTAGATTGCTATATGGCTTTAGTTAATTTCCAGAGTTCTGAAGAAGTTGATTTGACAATTTTTTTCCAGTGTTCTCATTGCTTTTATAGGGAAACACATTTTCAAGAGGTCCTTACTCTGTATTGTATCCCGCATGTATGTAGTCCACATCCCTCCTCCAGCCTGTTCCTCTTTAAGAGACTCAAGTTCTTTCATGAACTCCTTCATCTTAATCTATTTCCTGGACATAATATAAATGCTCAAATTATTAAGTTACTAAGCATAGTTATTTTACACCTCTTAAAAGTGATCGTGCTATAGCTGGGTCACCTGTGGTCCTGTTTCTCTTGTCTGTTTTTCCCCCCACTTTGGCCCAGTTTCTTGAAATCTCTGGTGTTTTCACTGAATACTGGACATTGGGAATGAAGAATGATAGAATCCTTGGTGATGAAGTTTTTTTCCTCCAGAGAGGATTCAGTCTGTTCTCAAATAGGCAACTTGAGACAAGCAGGTCACCTCAGTCCCATCGGAACTGGGCTGACTTGAGCAGGTATTGCTTTGCTAGACCACCCTCTCCATTCTCCCCTACCCCTAGGGTGTATTCTCTGAGAGCATGCCCTGGGGGTTTATTAAGGGCCCTCCTCTTCAGTACATCCTAAACTTTAATTTTTTATCTCTTCAGCTGGTGAGATTGCTGAAAACTTTGTTCTGCATTTGGCTTCTTGGCAAGAGGCCCTTCTTGCCCTCTACTGCTTAAGCGTTCAGCACAAGCCTCAAGGGAAGATTGCCAAGTGATGGGCTCACTGTTCTGTGCCTCTCTTTTTGCACAGAACTTGGCTCTGAAGCAAGCTCTTACTGCCTTGGCAACCCTGAACTCCAGTTATTATCTTCCCAGTGCAGGGGGTTCCATTGGTTTCTCTGCCTCATTTTAGCTGCTCCCTGGTTAGATTCTAAACTGAATAGGCAAATGCCCCAATAGGAACAGCAGCGGGAAGAATGTTGAATTCACTTCACTGACCTTCTCCTTTTCCTGGGACCTTGGCACCCTCAAGTCCTTGCTGTTTGGGAAACTCTCTCATGGTTTCAAAACAGGTGTTTTCTAAAATATATAGTTTTTATCCATTGTTTTTCCACTTCTCAGCAGGAGTGTAGGTCTGCTACAAATTGCTCAACCTATCCACAAGAGGATGTCTCTGGCATTTTATTTTTTGGCATCATTTATTTATGAATTATTATTATACTCGAAATTTGAAGGCATTTGCTCTTCTCTTGCACACCAACCAAGCATAGTGTTTTGAATGAAATCTTTGTGTCTCTGGCCTGTTCTACCCAAGGTCTTGCTGTATCTGAGATTGTGTTATCATACGGTGTTCTGTTCTTTGATGAGGGGTAGTAGGAGGAGAATATTAAAATTTACATTTCTATTGCCTTTGGCTATAAACTGCTTGAGAGACTGTAATTTTCTACTTCTTTCCCTTTATAACTCTCAATCTCGTGTAGTAAATATTGGAGACAACCGACACAGTACTAAAGTAGTCCGAAAATCTTTTATTTAATTATCATGGAAACCACTTAACAATCACCTCATATTTTTTATTAAAAAGTTATTTTTATAGTAAATGTAATATTGCTTAGATGAATGTCTCTGGAATTTCTCTCCAGAAGAGAATATGGTCTGAAAGAATAAGAAAATTTTAGTTGACTCAACAAGTTAATAACAGTTCATAGATTTATAGGATGCTGAAGGTAGATAGGATCTTCTAGATCCTAAGGCAACATAGTCATTTTAAATATTAAAACACTGAAACCCACTCAAGGGAGTTTTAGGTATTATCTCCTTGGATCCTAGGATAGCAACAGCAAACCTGTGTGTGAGTAGATGTATGATTTAAACAATAATGGAATTACATCCAGAAAGATCTCTTATTGCCTGCTTTGTTGATTTACTGCTATTTTTGCATTTAGTCCTAACAATATTTGCCATGTGTCTTTTGATAATACAGGCAGTAAAATAATGGAAGTATGAAAAAATGGCAGAACTTTCTGTCCTAGACATTAGTGAAATAATACGTTCAGACTCTGGACCAGCAGCACAGTGTCTTTCTCCTTGATGACTGGAGGGTATTGGTTTGGTGTAGGTGATAACAGAATCCTTTTTGAATGCAGTGCATTCTGGGACATTCAGAGGATATACCCGTACTTGTGGACTGCATTCTACCTTTTTGCTTCCCATCCTTCCTTAAAGCCTATCAATTTACAGTTGGAAGAACACAAGAAGAAAATGGAAAGAGGAAAGGCATACAAAACTGTTTACAGACAACTGGATTAGACGGACAGAAAATATGGGTCCATTAAGTAAGAAGAGAAGCTGACAAAAGGCACAATGTGGACATGCCAGTTTATTGTGTGTTTATTAGACTTAACACTTCATCATACATAGCAAGGGAGCTGTAGTTCCTGACTCACTAACTTGCCATGCAAGTTTTCCACAATCCAGGGTGTAGCGTGGTGTAGTCTAGTGGAAAGTGTTATGCCCAGAATTTGTGATCCCCAAAGACCACTCGGGAGCCGAGTCCGATGTAAAAGCAAAAGAGCCTTTATTCGAGCTAGCTCGAGCTCAATCCCCTACCTGCACCGACGCAGCGGTGAGATACCGGGGGAGAGAGAGCGAGTTTCAAAAGGACAAAGGTTTTATTGGGGCCTAGGGGCAGTTGGTGAGGTAATGGCTGTGGCCTCAGCCGATTGGCTGGGGAAGGGTCCGAGTCCTGTTAGGCAGGTGAGCGGGAGGTTACTCAAGGGGAGGAGGTGTGGTCAAGGTGAAGGACACAGAACAAGAGGAGTTGGCCGGTGGCGTAGGCCCGCCCTTTCAGAAAGACCAATGGATGCACAATGAGCTAGCTCTGCCACTTGCTCCCTGCATAGCCCGGGGCGCGATCACAGGCGTTCTCTGAGCCTCATTTTACCCATATGTGAAATAAAGATAACAAAGGATGTCCCGCTACTCTCTTAGGGTTGCTGTGATGATTAATTGAGATTATATTTGTGAAAAGCCTTGATACTGTATCAGCTCCACTGACATGAATGGTGTTGTTATTTTTTACAATTAGTGAAACTTTTATAAAATGTGCTGTTCTCTGGGAATACTTTCTTGGATTCATTGTTCTGCCTCATCTGTGCTTTTATGAATAGAAAATCATGGCCTGTGGTTACAGATAAAATGACTTAGTAGAAACCGGAATGTTTGGTAGACCTTGAACCAATGTTCTCCAAACTACCACTGGGTAACTTAAGTGGTATGTGGATGAATAGTTTTTAATTTGATACTAATATCCATGTATAACAAAAATATATAACCAGTCCATCAAAGCCATTATTTCACAGATTGATAGTATTTTTTGTTTGTTTTCATCCTAATGTGGCTTCCTATTTGAATAAGAGGATTTATGTAGTAAAAGTGGCATTTGAAGAAGAACGTTAAGTGCTGTAGGTATGTGGGCAGACAAAATAAAATCATGAAGTTGGTATTTGTATGACTACAGTTTGGGAAAATGCCCAGTGTTTAAGTCAGTCACATAGTAGAACAAGTCATTATAGCAGAACAACAACAAAGACAAAAAAAAAAAAAAAAAAAAACAAAAAAAAAATCCACCGGCCCCACAACTTGACTCCTTAATTAATAAAATAACACAGGCATTTGTGAAAGATGAACCTAGACATGCATGGAAAAGGGACAGACTCCAGGATTTGTCTTTTCGGACGGAAATGCTTCTTTTTTGCAAGACAATAAAGATAAGCTTTAAAGATCGCAGGGTTTTATTGTTTATTGCAGTTTTATTAACATTTATATGATGCCATGCTGTCACAATGCTTCTAAACAATTGCTTTAGTTGCCCTAGAGTTTAGAGGGATTTTGTGGCCCAAAGACAGAGGGATAAGTAAATCAGTAGATAACTATCTAGTTTAGTGAGAAAATGCCTTCACCTGTAACTCCTAGCTTCTGGAGTCTACCAGTGAGTAGATTAAAAGTCCTTCAGGCCCTCCTCCCCACACCTACATTCTAGAAAAGCAACTATTCATCATTTTCTTAACAATTTCCAGAGGGAGAGACACCATCCATTTCTTTTGTGACATTGTTGAATGTTTCAGTAAGTCTTCCATGTTTCTGGTAATTAAGGTAGAAGTCTTCTTCATTTCTAAGAATACTCCCTCTTGTGTGATAGAAATATCAAGAGTGGGGGTGCCTAGGTGGCTCAGTCAGGTAAGCATCTGACTCTTGATTTCAGGTCAGGTCTTGATCTCAGGGTTTTGAGTTTAACATATGCAGGGTATGAAGCCTATTAAAAAAAAAAACTATCTATCTATCTATCTATCTATCTATCTCCACACACACAATAACACACACACACACACACACACACACACACACACATCTCAAGAGTGCATTAAAATACCAAATGATCTGTATTTATAAAGTTATGCTGTCAGACAAAAGAAAATCACAACTATATATTTAATGTGTTATTTATACAGCTAAAATTTACTAGCAGTCGTATTCAAGTCCTTGTCTTTTAAGAATTATAGTAGCTGAGGGGCAGTCGGTTAAGCATCTAATTTCGCTCCGGTCATGATCTCGCAGTTCAAGACTTTGAGCCCTGTGTCGGGCTATGTGCTGACAGCTCAGAGTCTGGAGCCTGCTTCCGATTCTGTGTCTCCCTCTCTCTGCCCCTCCCCTGCTCACACTCTGTCTCTCTCCCTCTCTCTCTTAAAAAAAAAAAAAAAAAAAAAAGAATTGTAGTAGCTGATATCCAGACACGTGAGAATGATACCCAGCTAGTCTGTAACTATCTGAGAAATTAGCTCCAAAATATCAAAATCTCCAATGTCCTTCAATCTTTTTATAATTGATCTTATCACTCTAGTTTCTGATGTTGTCAGGTCCTACTTACACACAGAAAGCTTCTTGGCAAGCTTTTGTTAAAAATTGATAATATTTACATCACACAGAATTTACCACTTTAATCATTTGTAAGTTTATAGTTAAGTGGCAGTAAGTACATTCACACGTCTGTGCTGCTGTCTCCGCCCTCCGTCTCCAGAACTCCTTTCCCCAAACTGAAACTCTATACCCATTAAACAATAACTATCCATTTATGGCAAGCTTTAAAAATCACTTGGAAGGTATTGTAAAACAACAATTTTAGGGAGACACATTTAACTGTTGTTCTGCCCAAAGTACTGATGTCTTTTTTTTCCCCGATTGTTAAAAATCCTCGTCAGCTTAATGAATGCAGCTTAGCTGTTCATTCTACGTGGCTCGTACAGGCCACTCGAGCTCCTTCCCAGCCCTGGTGAAAGGGGGCAGACACCAGGAACGAAGAAGGAACAGCTGCCTCACCGTTCCAGATTATGAATCCGGGGTGTATCTCAACACATCACAGTTGCCGCACAAAGAACAGATGGGACCCTGATCTCCCAGTAGACCCACTGGAACCCCGTCTTGAATGTTAAACAAGGACCCACGGAGAGAAAGTGATTTCACTTAATACTCCCTTCCACAGATTGAAATCCTTCATGTGTAGGAACACGTGAGCGGGTCTGAGGTTTCAGCACTGGGGCTTCCTGGCTCCCATCCAGAGCTTTTGTTCCCTGAAACAGACAGCATTTGGAGTTATAATGTGGCAAAGCTTGTCAACACATGGGGCTTTTCTCTGCTTTCCAAACACATGTGAGACAGACTGGCTCTCAATGAAGCTCTGATCTTTTCTGGGGAAAGGAAATGTCTCATGCAAGTCAAAAAAGAAAAACATATTTGGAATCAAGAGGAGTAATGGTGCATCAGAGAGACAGATTCTGATCAGTTGGCAAATATGGTGACATTGTAGTATAGATGTTGATCTAGATTGGTTTACATGGGTATTACATTATGGAATATACGTATATGGGATATATGTACTTACAATAGAAACCGTATCAAGGATTTTTGGAAAGACCGACGTTACTCAAGAAAAATAGACTGGTGTCAGCGTCCCAGAAAGACACAGGGCATTGTACTTACGTTCCCCTGGATGTTACGTCTCTCTTCCAAAAGTGAGATGATTACACAGCTCAAAAGCCTGGGAGATTTCCTTTCATACTTTATGGCCCGAAACACAAAGATCTCCGGAACCGGAGACCTGGGGTAATGGTTTCAGCCTAATATCTGAGACCCAGAGGTGCATGAGCTGAAGGCATTTCCAGAGTAATGCTTCACCCACTGGAGGCTAAATGGCTAGTGCTTTGTACCCCAAGAAGAAAGAATTTAATTTAATCCTGGAGACGATTAGAGGTTTCCCTCCCTCCAGGACCTCAGACTAATTCTGCTCGGGACTCCTACTGTTATCAGTAGGACAGACACTGTCATCACTAGAGGGAAGGTGCTTCTTAGGTCATTTCACACTCATGACGGACCCGTCGCTTCCTTTCCATCCTGCAAAGATGTCGTGTCTCAGAGTCCAGTGTCCACTTTCCATTTTCCCAAAGACAGTGTCCTTCAGAGTAGCCTCCCTCCCCTCCCTCACTGGGCGGCTCATCTTTCACCAAGGTCCTTCACTTCGGATTCAAATGGGCCTTCTGAGAGCCCAAAGCCAGATACAAAAGTTCTTTTTCTTTGGTTTTCTTATTTTTTTTGGAGGAAATGTTGTTTAGGTTAAACATGTATTAAGGTAGGATTTCAGGGCACGATGCCATTAATTTATGTATAGGATAGCAAGGGATGCCTTTGTGCATAGCTAGGTGACAAACCATGGTCATTTTCATGTTTTGGCCTCATTCTTAATGGAATTCAATGAAATACATCCTTCTATTAGGGTGATGTAGATCTGTATTTTGTTTTATCCAGCCTCGCTTAAGTTAGAAGTGCTAAAGAAAAGAATTATAGAAGTTCCTTTCGTTGCTGAAAATGCAAAAACCCCAGTGTTCTTACATAGCAATTTTCTTGCCAATGAAAAAAATGAAGGTAACAATGTACAAAAATGATCTGTGTGTGTGTGTGTGTGTGTGTGTGTGTGTGTGTGTGTGTGTGTGGTGTGTGTGTGGTTTAAAAAAAATACATTGGATGACATGGAACTAGTTTGAGAATATTTGCTTTGATATCACTTTAATTTTATCAAGACTTGTATTTGTTTTACTTTTGCCTTGGAGTGTCCTGGTCAAGTGCATGTCTTGTTGCCAAGCCCCTCACAAAACTGGACATATTGTTTGGCCTTGGCCTAACTGGTTTGTGGCTTAGAGCTGCTGAAGAAAATGCATTCATTTGTTCATTCATCAAATACTTATTGAGTATATACTATGTTCCATGCACTGCTGTAGGAGCTGGAGGCATAGCAGTGAAGTAAACAGGAAAATGTCTCTGCCTTTGTATGTTCTAGGGAAGGGAGATGGACAAAAAAAAAAAAAAAAAAAAGTACACTATCTTAAGAGGCAATTAAATGCTATGGAAATAATAGAGTGTAGGAAATGAGTACCAGAGGCAAGTTGAAGTTTGAAATAGTGTAGTCAGATGGGACCAGTGGAAAAGGAAATATCTGAGCAAAGACTTAGAAATGATAAAGTGAGACCTGAGATTAAATGGAGGGAAAGCCATTCCAGGCAGAGGCATTAACACATGCAAAGGCCCTGAGGTAGTAGCATACCGACTATATTCCAGGAGCGGTAAACGGACCAGTGTGGCCACACAACACAGAATGAGTAAGGAGAGAGGCAGTAGGAGAGGAAGGTGGTAGAAATAAGAGGTAAGAGAATGGACAGGAGATTATAGGGCCTTAAAAGCCATTCCCAGGCCCTCGGCATCTACTCTGAGGGAAATGGTGAACCAATGGAACGTTTTGAGCAAAGGAGTGGTAAGATTTAGTGTTTGTTCATTATGGGTACTATGTTGAGATTAGATTGTAGAGAACAAGGGTAGACACAGGCGGACTCACAGGTAAAGTGTTGGATTAATCCAAGTGAGAACTAACAGCAGCTCGGACCAGGAGGTAGCAACGGAGGTCACGAGAAGAGAAATGACTAGAGTCCGTCCTATTTTGAAGGTAGAGCTGACAGGAGCTCCTGATAGCCTGGATGTGAGATGTGAGGAGAATAGGGGTGGGTGCAGGACTTCCAGGTTTGGAACCTGGCCAACCAGAAAGGATGCAGTAGGTTTTAGGGTAAAGCTGTTAGGAGCTGAGTTCTGAAGGTGTTCAGCTGGAGACGTCCACTTGACAATAAAGGGAGGTGTCCATTAGGCAGTTTGAATAAACACATCTGGGTTTCAGCAAAGGGGTTGGAAATTTAAATTTGTGATACAACGTATGTAGCATTAAAAGCCACAAGACGAGGGGCGCCTGGGCAGCTCAGTCGGTTGAGCCTCCAACTTTGGCTCAGGTCATGATCTCACAGCTTGTGGGTTCGAGCCCCACATCCAGCTCTGGGCTGGCAGCTCAGAGCCTGGAGCCTGCTTTGGATTCTGTGTCTCCCTCTCTCCCTGCCCCTCCCCCGCTCATGCTCTGTCTCTCTCTGTCTCAAAAATAAATAAACACTAAAAAAAATTTTTTAAAGCCATGAGACAAGCTGAGATCACTCAATGAGTCAGTAATCAGTAAGAATAGTGCAGTTCCAGACCTGGGGCTTGGAGCACTCCCAGGGCAAGAGGTCAGAGTAGAAAGGGTGGACCAGCAACGGGGTGGCTAGTGAAGTGGGAGAAAAACCAGAAGAGTCCAGTGTCCTGGAAACCAAGTTCAGAAAGTACTTCTGGGAGGCAGCAGTGATGTGTTATGTTCAGTGCTGTGGAGGAGACAAGAATGACGAGGACTGAATACTGATGGTTTCGGGATGAGGACGTCATTGGTCAACACTCCAGAAACACTGGAAGTATCATTTCTAATACTTAAAAATATTTTTAAGTCTTTATTTATTTTTTTTTTTTTTTAAATTTTTTTTTTCAACGTTTATTTATTTTTGGGACAGAGAGAGACAGAGCATGAACGGGGGAGGGGCAGAGAGAGAGGGAAACACAGAATCGGAAACAGGCTCCAGGCTCTGAGCCATCAGCCCAGAGCCTGACGCGGGGCTCGAACTCACGGACCGCGAGATCGTGACCTGGCTGAAGTCGGACGCTTAACCGACTGCGCCACCCAGGCGCCCCGAGTCTTTATTTATTTTTGAGAGAGAGACAGAGTGTCAGCAAGGGAGGAGCAGAGAGAGAGGGAGGCACAGAATCCAAAGCAGGCTCCAGGCCCTGAGCTGTCAGTACAGAGCCCGAACCCACTAACCATGAGATCATGACCTGAGCCGAAGTCAGACGCTCAACCGACTGAGCCACCCAGGTGCCCCTCTAATATTTTAAAGGAGATCACGGGGATGACCGGTTGATGAAGGCCGCATCCTGTGACTCTGATGGCGCAGTTTTGCAGGGCGACACCTTTAGTGAGTGGAACGCTGGGGAAAAGGGTTGCACGGGGCATACAATCTGATCGGACGAACCTAAGCGGAACTCTTTCTACCCACCGGTTTCCTAGCCTGTGGGACTTCTTGGCTCTGTGTTTGTGGAAGTGGCAGAGAGGGAAAGGAGGAATGCCCTGAAGACGCACAGATAGAGATATTTCTGATCAATTCTGGCTGGAATATTTCAAGCCCTTCATTTTGGGAAGTGACTAGAGCTAATTGATTGAATGTCAAATTGTAAAGAAAGATGCCTAGAAACCATTTCGTTTGCGTGTGTTATTTGCATTCTCTTTCTTTTTGCCCTCAATGTGGCCATTAATTTCTGCATGAAATAATAACAGACATAACACCATGTAAAGATTATGTTTTACATCACGTACATAAGAAAATCGATATTGGCCAAGAAGACAATAAAAATGCATGCGAGGGTGCCTGGGTGCCTCAGTCGGTTAAGTGTCCGACTCTTCATTTCGGCTCAGGTTATGATCTCATGGTTCGTGAGTTCGAGCCCTGCACCTGGCTCTGTGCTGACAGTGCAGAGCCTGCTTGGGATTCTCTCCCTCTTTCTCTGTCTCTCCCCTGCTTGCTGTCTCTCTCTCTTTCTCTCTCTCTGTCAAAATAAATAAATAAACTTAAAAAAAAAATAAAATGAGTCTCAGGGATACAGAATTATATCACTAGTGCATTTATCTACGAGTTACTCTTCATATATTGCTTTATTTCAGTAGCTGGATGATAATTATCTGACATTAACTAGCTCTGTTGGGGGCTGTGGATGATTTGTAGCTATGTCCAGTTTCTGTGGGATAAGTGGGACATCCATCATGTCCCATTTCAGACCACCAACATGAAGTCATTTGGACCCACCCGCAAAAGTCACACAGTGGACTTGGGAGCCAGTGGAAGCTGGTTCGAGCACACCCTTGTTTTATTAATGTGCAGACAAATCTTGTTTCTGTCTGAAACCAGCAAATTAAAAAGAAATTAAAATTAAGAAAGGAAAATGGAAATGTTATATAATTAACATTATAGTTATATTATATATATATAATTATAATATATGTAAATATTTATAAAGGTAGTTTTAATCCTTATTTCAAAATGATAAATGTAGGTTCAGAGACGATAATCCCTTGGTCCAGGATCAAATCTTAGAATCAAGACTTGAACCCAGACCTACCGGATTACAAAATCTGTGCTCTCTCCCCTAAACCAATGTCTGGAAGCTCCAGAACATTATCCATGAATCAGTAGGATACATTCTCTATGGTAATCACCATTTCAGTGACATAATACTAGTATTCTAGTAATAACATTAACTACATCCTCTATACAAAACTGAATTTTAAATTACTAAATGAAAAAAAATATTTTGATGGGTCACATTTTGTAGCATATGTATTCCTCTTGGATTACACATACTCCCCCAAATTATAAAACCCTTCATCAGTATGGTGGTCAGGTCATGCATTTATTCCAGTTTGTTTCCAGGAACGCTACTCAAAAGAGAAAGCAGGAAAGATACCTTGTGGTGGTTGTTGTTCTTTCTTAAAAAACAACATCTTTTTAATGTTTATGTATTTTTGAGAGAGGGAGAGAGACAAAGAGTGAGCAGGTAGGGGCAGAGAGAGAAGGAGACACAGGATCTGAAGCAGGCTCCGAGACTCTGAGCTGTCAGCACAGAGCCCGATGCAGGGCTCTAACTTGTGAACTGCGAGGTCTTGATCTGAGCTGAAATCTGACGCTTAACCGACTGAGCCACCCAGGCACCCCATGGTTTTTATAATAATACCTGGTTTTACAGTGTGGAGGCTCCTCAAAAAATTAAAAATAGACCTACCCTATGATCCAGGAGTAGCACTGCTAGGAATTTACCCAAGGGATACAGGAGTGCTGATGCATAGGGGCACTTGTACCCTAATGTTTACAGCAGCACTTTCAACAATAGCCAATAGCCAAATGATGGAAAGAGCCTAAATGTCCATCAACTGATGAATGGAAAAAGAAATTGTGGTTTATATACACAATGGAGTACTACGTGGCAATGAGAAAAAATGAAATAAGGCCTTTTGTAGCAACGTGGATGGAACTGGAGAGTGTTATGCTAAGTGAAATAAGTCATACAGAGAAGGACAGATACCGTATGTTTTCACTCCTATGCAGATCCTGAGAAACTTAACAGAAGATTGTGGGGGAGGGGAAGGAAGAAAAAAAAGTGGTTAGAGAGGGAGGGAGCCAAACCATAAAAGACTCTTAAAAACTGAGAACAAACTGAGGGTTGATGGGGGGTGGGAGGGAGGGGTGGGTGGGTGATGGGTATTGAGGAGGGCACCTGTTGGGATGAGCACTGGGTGTGGTATGGAAACCAATTTGACAATAAATTTCATATTAAAATAATAATAATAATACCCGGTTTTATATTTGCTCTCCAGGGTACTACATGTACATCGAGGCCTCCCACATGGTGTATGGACAAAAAGCACATCTCTTGTCCTGGCCTCTGAGAGGAGTCACCGGAAAACACTGCTTGACCTTTTTCTACCACATGTATGGAGCAGGGACTGGCCTGCTGAGTGTTTATTTGAAAAGGGCAGGCGATAGTGAAGAGTCCCTCTTATGGCGAAGAAGAGGCGAACAGAGCATTTCCTGGCTACGGGCGCTGATCGAATACAGTTGTGAGTCCCAGCACCAGGTAAGCCAAAGGGGAGAAGAACGAAGTGAGAGCAAATGTTCCTGTGAGCTTCTGATCTGTCTTTTTCTTGCTACCAAAGAGAATGTTCTGTTCTGTTTTCAGGGTCATAGATAAAGACAGTACATGTTTAAAAGTAAACATAATTAGTCTCTATTGATTAAATCTAAGCAGTGAATGGGAGATTAGGCGGCGAGAAAAAGCTTTGGGTATTTACGCATAAAGTGATTTTTGCAACTCAATGATGACAGGGTAGCTATTTTTGTCTTGGCACATTCTGAATGTCAAGTGTATTCTCTGCGTCCCGCACGTCTCCCAAACAGTCTCCTTTTCTTCTAAACATGGTATTACCTAATTAGTATTTTCCAGCTGTGTCTTTCCCTCGTCATTACCCACACACGAGGGCTTGGTTGCAAGCCTCTATTTAAGAGTGCATGGTCCACAGTCAATTATTAAGGCTCTGTCTGCATGGGTTTAGAAGAAACTGAGTCCCGGTCCCAATTCCTGAGTCTTGCCCTGGGTTTTCTCGTGTGCTGTAGGAGACCTCCATCCCACAGCATCTAGACTATGAGAGACTGTAGGCAGTGACAGGAAAGAGCCTTTCAAATGCCAATGGGTGAGGCTGAGCAGCCCATCTGGTCTAGAGGTGAGCAGGCCCTCCTGACAGCTCCTGACTTCCCCTGCCTACCATGAGCCAAAGCTCCAGAAGGCTCTGGGAAGATAACCTTCGGACCCTGACATTCCTGAAATTGCTCTGTAGAATTCTCAGCTGTGAACTTCTACTAAAAGCCCTGCTTCCTCCTCATCCTTGCTTCTGACTGATCAACCTCTTGGATCAGCACCCCTCCGCTTTAACCACTGGCTTGTTTGGTCTAAGCCCAAATCTTCCTGGAAGAGGTGTTCAGAATAAGGGCTTTATTTTATACCATCACACAAACACCCTGAATTTCCTGCGGATCTAAACGGGAAGGAATTGCAGAAGTTCAGGGGGCCAGGTTGCAGGGCCATCGAGGGTGCTGTGTTGCTAAAGAACAAGTGACTGAGGGCAAAGGAGCCATTATCTGGGGGTGGCCCATTATCCTGGCATGGATAAACCTGTCTAGAGATTTAGGAAAGAATAACAGATAGCTCCAGAAATGATTTGGATGGTGCTTTAATGTCTGCTACAGAAGAAAAGCAGATCATTCAGGAGCTTAATAATATAACTGATCATCATTTTGAGATGGTGGATTAATTTCATTCGGCTATCCGGGCACCCCTACTTCTACCCTGTTCGGATGTTCTCCACGTGTGGTCCTGAGACCAGCAGCAATGCTTGAAGTGCAAACCCACCTCAAATGACATTGACCTAAAATGCACACTCTGGGCTGCACTTCAGAACTACTGAACCAGATACTCTGAGGGAGGGGTCCAGAAATCTATGTTTTAACAAGCCCTCCTGATGATTCAGATGTGCACTAAAGACAAAGCATCTCTATCCCAGAGCAAGTGGGTCTGAGTCAAGTGCAGCCCGAGCATTGATGTTTTTGTGATTCCCGAAGGGTGCTAATGCACTAGACCTCTGGGGAACAGGTGACTTGTCAGCGTCTAATCCCAGGAAGTTGAGTACAAGGCCTTGAATATGCTAGACTTGCTGGGTAGCTGGTTGTTTGAAATGGTTTTTGATCCCAGAAGTAATTAGGCATCTATTGGTATCTACCCTCTACCCTCGTGGGGTATTCAAATTCAAAGGGTGCAGAATGGCCTGAGAGGTTTTTTTTAAGTTTATTTTCATTTATTTTGTGAGGAGGGAGGGGCAGAGAGAGGGGGAGGCAGAGTGTCCCAAGCAGGCTCCACATTATCAACACAGAGCCCAACTCGGGGTTCAAACTCACAAACTGTGAGATCATGACCTGAGCTGAAGTCAAGGGTCCGACGCTTAAGCAACTGAGCCACCCAGGCACTCCTGGCCTGGGAGAGTTTTAGCTCACAACTTTGTAAGAACCAAGACTCCAGACCATTCCCTTTGTCTTAGAATGGAACAGATATGAATCTGCCCTGAGGAATTTCCTTCTGGATTTAGTGATTCCCTCAGGAATCCCAAATGCTATCTGGAGACCAGGCTGAAGCTAGTTTCTCCAAAACATCTTAGTGTCTAATAAAACACAGACACATCCACATGAATAAATTGGCCATCTTTTACGTGCCAGGCACTTACAGCACTAGGAGCTATACGTAAGTTCTTCCTGTTGATCTTGTAGCTCCTCTTGACAGAAGGAGAAACTCAATGTCCAGCTGGTAACTGACAGTGTGAGAATTCAGGCCCAGATCTGAGTGGTCCCCAAGTGTGTATCCCTAAGCCACGGTTCCACACTCTCTCTCTTCATCAGTATGTTGATCAAGTCATGAATTTATTACAATTTGTTTCCAGGAACACCACTCAAAAGAGAAAGAAGAAAATCAGTTCCAAAATAAACTCATTCCCCTGGGTGTCATAAGCCCTGGGTGATCTTGGGGAAATCTCATCCTCCCTGAGAGTGTTCGTACATTTTCAAAATGGGGTAATAATTCCTGCCATGCTGACATCACCAGAGTTAGAGGGTCAGTGAGGTTATGTATGTGAAAGGGTTTTATAAATTTTTTTTTCAACGTTTATTTATTTTTGGGACAGAGAGAGACAGAGCATGAACGGGGGAGGGGCAGAGAGAGAGGGAGACACAGAATCGGAAACAGGCTCCAGGCTCCGAGCCATCAGCCCAGAGCCCGACGCGGGGCTCGAACTCACGGACCGCGAGATCGTGACCTGGTTGAAGTCGGACGCTTAACCGACTGCGCCACCCAGGCGCCCCTATAAATTTTAAAATCCCAAAGTATAAAAATATATTATCGTTTCTAAAAATATGTTCCCTCCCAAATATCTCTGGTCTCTAATTCATATCACCATGGCAACCCTGGTATTCTCAATAGTTACATTGGCATCCAGACTGCGTTCCTAGAGTATGAGGCCAAAATATCTCATTTTGGTAAATATTTGTTGACTGCTGGCTATTCTAAGTGCTGAGGATGCAGCAATGAACATAACATGTAAAGCTCCTCTTCTTTTAGAGTTGACATTCTAGTCGGGGAGAGGTAGAAAAAGTAAATCAGGGGCGCCTGGGTGGCTCAGTTGGTTGAGCGTCCAGCTTCGGCTCAGGTCATGATCTCACAGTTTGTGGGTTCAGGCCCCGCATCGGGCTCTGTGCTGACAGCTCGGAGCCTGGAACCTGCTTTGAATTCTGTGTCTCCCTCTCTCTCTGCTCCTCCCCTGCTCATGCTCTGTCTCTCTCTCTTTCTCCTTCAAAAATAAATAAAAACATTCAAAAAAAATTTTTTTAAAAAGGAAAAGTAAACCAAAGATATATAATGTACTATCAAGTACATTATAATAAATGCTATGGTGGGGGGCACCTGGGAGGTTCAGTCGGTTAAGCGTCCGACTTCAGCTCAGGTCATGATCTCTCAGTTCACGAGTTTGAGCCCTGCATCTGGCTCTGTGCTGACAGCTTAGAGCCTGGAACCTGTTTCAGATTCTGTGTCTCCCTTTCCTTCTGCTCCTCCCCTGCTCGTGTTCTCTCAAAAAAAAAATTTTTTTTAATTAATAATACTAAGTGCTATGGAAAAGAATAGGTCAAGCCAAACAGGTACTGAGATCAAAGAAGTATCAGGGCATAATTGTGAAAGGCTTTGAACATCATGGTAGAGTTTGAAATTTATTCCAGAAGCAATGAGGAACCATCAGATGGCTTTAAGGTAATGTGATCTGGGTTTATATTTTTAAATGATCACTCCAGCCACTATGTGGAGAATAGACTGTAGGGGACAAGGAGACTTTGGGGGCTACTGCAGTGGTGCTGGCAGAAAGAGTGAGTGGCAGGGGTGAGATGCATCAGAAGCCCACGGGATTTCTTACATGTGGAATGTGGGGCTTGAGAGAAAGAGGCATCAAGATGCCTCCTTGAGTTTTGACCTGAGTAACCAGTAGAACGGAGTTACCATTTCCTGAGTTGAGGAAGGCTTTCGGTGGAGCACATCTGGAGGTGCGAAGGCAGTGCGCATGGGAGGGAAATTAACAAGTGAGTTTTTCAGACACGCTTAATTTTCTGTGTCAGACATCCACGTGGGCATGTCAGGTGAGCATAGGTGATGAGACTGAAGTTCAGAAAAAAGAACAAGGCTGGAGGAGTAGATGTGTGCCTCACTGGTGGCGGTGGGCAGGTGTGGATGGCTTTCAGAGTGGTATCGTACTGCCACTGTTTGTTTGAGACTCACCCTCTAGGGGAGGTGAGTGGGTGGCCTCCAGATGACATTCCAATCATCCTACCATCCTTGTAGGCGAAGTGCACCAAGTGGCAACCTTTTAATCATGCTCCTTCCTAAGTGCTAAGCTGTACCTGACTTGCTATTGATCAAAAACGCAACGTGATTTTATTTCCTTTGGATTCCTTGCTTAACATTTCCTCCTGTGCTCTCTCTTCTTTCCTCCCTGGGTTCTTTTATTTTGATGCCATTGAAAGAAAGAATGTGTTAGACAAATTCTTAGCTCATCGAAATATTTATATCATTCATATTGTTCATTATACTGCCTAACATTTAGTAAGTATTATTATGTGCTAGGTACTCATTTAGGACCACGTTTCCAAATTTTCTTGTTCATGGTATGCTTAGTCTCATTAATGTTTTTCCTGGTGTTCCTAGACCAAAAGCAATACCTAAGAGTTTCATTTATTAAGTAGTTGCAGACAAACAACTTAGTATTTATGTCCTAACGACTTAGTAGACATTTGGAAAAATAGCACACTTAAATTGAAGGAAAAAAATAAATTTTTATCTAATTCTTAAATAACCACAATTATTTACTAATAGAATGTGTATATATAGGACAAGGGAAAAATCATAATGGTATAAAATAGTTACCACTCAGGTAGTAAGGAAATTCAGAGGAAAAGGTTGTATAAAATCAAGTATTTGGCCCAACCACGGACTCTTCAGAATATAATTCCATCAGGTAATTTGTGTATTATACTTTCGTTGTAGACTTGGTGGTCAAAAACCAGATTTTATTGATGTCCAGAAAACCAAAATGGTTATTAACTGCACTCATATATCCTCCTATCGATGTATTAGAGGCCATTTTTTTCCTCTTCTAACCATTTATTTGTATTCTTGTTTGGGATTGTGTCCTTAGAATTTTAAATAATATTATTGTGCCCATATCTGTCATTAAAGCTTCTTTGAGTCATTAATTTTAAGATAGTTTCATATGCTTATTAATTATCCACTTTATATTCTTTGATTTAATTTAAATCATAAACTAGTCCAAGGGGGAGTCATTTGCTCATAAAGTGAGTAGACCAAACGTGTCTTCTGGATAATTTTCATTACCCACAAGCCTCCCTGGAGTATTCAGTGGTTTATTAACCATTGTTGGGGCAGCGTTCGAGCTGGTAATGTAAGCTATTTTCCCTAGAACCTGAATATTTGATCAGTTATTTTCTTCTCAGGATCTGAAGTTATGAAACTGGTTCTCTCCTCCTGGGCTATTCTTGGATGTTATGGTATTTAACACAATAAGCGAACCGTTGCCTTTGTGGTAAACTTAGTGATTATATATCACCATAGATTTGTAGAGAGCCTAAGAAAACTTAAACTTCTGGGCCTATGACTTTCATAGGCCCTGTGAGTGCTGGGTCTAGAACATTCGAGGTGGGAAAGAGAAACTAGGTCACCACCAGGAAGCATTTCTAGGTAAGCATTTCTGGTGAATGGCCTAAAGAGATCTCAGAAGCAACCTAAATCTCCAAGACTCTAGTAATTTATTGTGCATTTCTTTAAAATTCCAAATAAGTACTCTCTTTTGTACCTAAATTTGAATTTGTGATGTTGTAGTCTTTTCCTTAAAGGAGGTTGAACAACAGTCTAAGCTTCCAGACCCACACAACATGGATCTTCCCCTGATGAGTATTGTTTTATCAAGATGACTTCATTTCTAAAATGTTTTTTAATGTTTATTTATTTTTGAGAGAGAGACAGAGTATGAGCGGGAGAGAGGCAGGGGGGCGGGGGTGGTGGGGAGACACAGAATCTGAAACAGACTCCAGGCTCTGAGCTGTCAGCACAGAGCCTGACACGGGCTCAAACTCACGAACCTCAAGAACATGACCTGAACCGAAGTAGGACGCTTAACCGACTGAGCCACCCAGGTACCCCAAGATGACTCCATTTCTAAATTCAGACCTCATTACTTTTCAGGTAATTTTTGAAGCCATTCGGGGAGTGTCAATAAGAAGTGATATTGCCATTGATGATGTTAAATTTCAAGCAGGACCCTGTTCAGGTAACAATATTTTCCCCAATTATATCCTCTTGATTGAAAAGGGATTTTGCAATAGTCTCAAATCATAAGAATGCAAATTAAGAATTTTTCTATAATAAACACAGAGAAAACTATTTTTGTCTATTTTCTATTTGTCTTTCCTGACAGAAATGGAACATATGACCCAGCAGTCATCAGGATATTCTGAGGATTTAAATGAAATTGAGTTTTAAGAAATGATCTGAATTGGATGAGCTAAACAAGAGCCATACCTCTCTTCAATCAAAATGAACACAAAACAAATAAATACCGGACAGTCTTAACCATTTTGTGAATTATAAGACGACTTCACAGCACAGTATTCTTTTTCATTACTTTTGCAAAAAATACTGACTCAGGGCTTTTTGGTGTTTTTGTTTTTGGTTTTTGGGTTTTTTTTTTCCTTTTTGCCTATGACAACTGTTACGGAAATACAGGCTATTGATTTTGCGTAGATCATTCATCTTAATTTTGGTTCCAGTTAGAAATACAAATATACTATATTGCAGTCGCTTTAAAGTATGCAAATGGAAGGGCACAATCAAAATGAGATGTGTCATTTAAATCTGCATTCAGTGAATGTATTGGGAGGAGAGGATGTCCCGTGGGTTTCTTTTTGAATTTCAAGTATCGCAGCTGTTTTTAAAGTAATAATGTGAGGTGTCAGTATCTGCAGAATGAATGCAGTTTTTCATGGTAACAAGTTAGTCTAAGAAAATAAAATCTTATTTTCTACGTTTTATTCATAGAAATGGAGTGTTAATTGTTAAATATTTTTACCATACGTGATAACTAAGGATCTTTCCTGAATGTCCCAGGGTAAGTCAGTATTAATTAATGCTGTATTACAAGGCAATGCTACTTTCTTTTTTCCCCCCTTTGAACTACTTTGGAAAGTCACTATGAACACATGGGTTAGAAATTGCACTCTTTTTTTGTAAAGCAAGCTTGAAAATGTTTATGTACACACACCTGAAAATTTTTAGGACGTGTTAAGCAATTTTACTGATTTTTATAATAAATGTTTTGGTAAGGTTTTGAGGAGTATGAATTCAAGCAGACATACTAAACTGCTGCTTTTTATTTACGTGCTTAGAAAATTGTACATACGTATTTTATACCCAAACAGCTGTTTTAAGATTACCTAATAAAAGGTAATTTGAAAATCTTTTCCCTAGCAATGAACTCATTTCTATGTCATTTTCCTTGTTCAGAATATCTTCGGTACATAACTGCAGATTCTAATTTGAATTTCTGCTCTGCCAATGTTAAATTCTTCTTATGCCTTCTATTAGTGACATGAGCGTTGCTTACATTGATACAAGAATTGATTTTTATTTATTTATTTTTAAAAATTTTTGTTTATTTTTGAGAGAGAGTGGGGGAGGAGCAGGGAGAGAGGGAGACAGAGAATCCCAAGCAGGCTCCCCACTGTCAGTGCAGAGCCCTGACGTGGGGCTCAAACTCATGGAGAGATCATGACCTGAGCCATAATCAAGTAGGACGTTTAACTGACTGAGCCACCCAGGTGCTCCAAGAATTAATTTTTGGAGTGTTTTATTTTATATAAGCTAACTTACTTTTTCACCACATTTTATCCTATTACAACGTAAACACTATGAGGATGAGGATTCTTGCATGTTTTGTGTTACTTTTGTAGTCTCTGTACCCAGAAGAATGTCTGGTATGTAGTACGTGTTCAATAAAGAAATAGTTGTTGAATGAATGAATGAATTTAAGCCTTCCAACATCCTCCAAAATGGAGATATTATTAGTTTTTTTTACAGAGAAGGAAACCGAGGTTCAGAAGAGTGAACACATTATTTAAGTGGAAGAGTAGAGTCAGGTGTCTCTGACCCCAAAGTCCATACCTCTTCCTGCTTTGTACGGCCAAAAATCCATGGTCCTCACAGACTTGGGTGGTATTCTCACTGAAGAATGTCAAAACTCTTCAGGTGCCTGGCTGTGTGGCTCAGTCGGTAGAGCATGTGACCGTTGATCTCGAGGTTATGAGTTTGAGCCCCACATTTGGACATAGGGATTACTTTTTTTTTTTTTTAAGTTTTTTTTTTTTTAATTTTTTTTTCAACGTTTATTTATTTATTTTTGGGACAGAGAGAGACAGAGCATGAACGGGGGAGGGGCAGAGAGAGAGGGAGACACAGAATCGGAAACAGGCTCCAGGCTCTGAGCCATCAGCCCAGAGCCCGACGCGGGGCTCGAACTCCCGGACCGCGAGATCGTGACCTGGCTGAAGTCGGACGCTTAACCGACTGCGCCACCCAGGCGCCCCGGGATTACCTTTTAAAAAAATGTCAAAACTCTTAAGTTAATCCATAAAGAGTAGTATACTTCCCTGAAGACCACAGTGCTTGGAAAACAAAAATTCTCAACTGTACAAAATTAACATCCTGAGGTTTATGGAGAAAATAAACTTCGTAGTAAAGCAAAATTTTGCAAATCACATCCTTTCTATTCATGATGATTTTAAGTAAGTAAGTAATTAATTATCTATTAATCCCTAAATAAAGCTGAAACATTGAGGAAGGAAGATTTCAAGGTGTGAAGCAACTCAACAGTATGCTAGACGGTATAATCTCCTCAACCTATTATTCCTGTCCAGAGCTTAGTTATATTTGCTGAATAAAGAAATGAAAATTGTGTCTCTGGGACTTAACACAGTACCTTCATGCATAGCAAGTCACTTATAGATAGTGACTGAAGTCATTCACCAACCTCCTTGCTTATAGATTACGTAAATCCATAGTAATAATCAGAGCTAACATTTATTGGATTTTTCTATCTTCAGACATTTTTCAAAGGGCTTTATGTGAATTCACTCATTTAATCCTGATAACGACTCATGAAGTCGATCTAGTGATATTTCCATTTTATAAATAGGGAAACTGAATTTGTCCAAGTTCAGCAGCTAGTGTAGGGCTTGGGTTTGAACCTGGGCGTGTTTCACTGCCAAACCTGCGTTCTGATCTTTGACTGCCTCCTGAACCTGCCAGCCCTCCGGTTGACTTCACCCCCAATACCAATTTAAACCTCAGGCAAAAGTTCCAGGTTTCTCTCACTCCAGAGGATTTATTGGCTACCAAAATTACCCCAAAGTTTGCCAAACTAGAAATACTACTTGGGCCTCCGGCTTTGGTAATTGGGGAGAAAAAAAATGAGGGTTGGCAAGTAGTTATTAGGGAAGAAAGGAAAGGAGTAATTGTTACCAGTTGTTGCTAAGAAACAACCTGAAGTTCATACAGAAGAGAGGAGGTAGAAGGTGAGTGGATTAATGTACCTTCCTCACTTCTGTTCCTTTTGGAGGCTTCAGATTTTGGATGCTTCTCTTCCTGTCCAGGTTACCCATGGCATTCATTTCAACTATACTTCGCCTGGATGAAAATACAAAAGGCTACTTAGCACAGTATAGTTTCCTCAGGTTTAGAAATGCCTTGTGGGAAAGCGTACTAATAGGTACCACGCGGTATTTGCGTTGATTTTAAATCTTCTCTAAACACACAAGTGCTTCGAAAACAAGCTACTTTCTCCACACAGATTGCCTTCTCCCCTACAATTTGCTGTGTGGGTTGGAGATTATTTGTGTGTAGAAGGGAGTGGAGGAGAAAACAGTAGCTCTGATAGAGGGTCTGGTTTAATGTGGAGGAAGAAAGGGTTCAGCAAAGATTCAGTGAGAAATCTACACTCCAGGCATTTTGCCAAGCATGGAGGTTATGAAGATACTCACAGATTAGTGAGGAAGACACAGGTCCAAACCGATCAGCACAACTTGGAGTGCTAAATCCAATGAGGTCATATGCCCAGGTGCTATGGAAGGGTCTCGGAGGGGCATCTGACCAGGAAGGGCAGGGCCAGCCTCCCGCGGCAGCCCAGGCTGAGGTGAGAACCAAAGGAGACCTCCTAAGGCAGCGTTCCAGGTGCACGGATGTCCTCTGTGACTCTCGGGGTGGAGACTGGCCTCTCTTCCGTCTTATTCCCCTATAGGAGACGCGTTTTCCAGGGTGATTTAACCAGAACTTGGGGCAGTAGGTGGGGAGAGTTTTCATAAGTAATCAATCATTCTAGTGTCGCATTCTCTACGTGCTAATTGCTTTACAGATTGATACGGCATAGTGATTAAACACAGGGTTTCTGGATTCAGGGTGTCTCTGTTAAAATCCCGGCCTTGCCTTTTTCCGACTTCGGGACTGGGGGCAAGTCACAGACACCCTCTCTGATCCCTATTCTTTTTTTAATTTTTTTTTTCAACGTTTATTTATTTTTGGGACAGAGAGAGACAGAGCATGAACAGGGGAGGGGCAGAGAGAGAGGGAGACACAGAATCGGAAACAGGCTCCAGGCTCTGAGCCATCAGCCCAGAGCCCGACGCGGGGCTCGAACTCACGGACCGCGAGATCGTGACCTGGCTGAAGTCGGACGCTTAACCGACTGCGCCACCCAGGCGCCCCTCTGATCCCTATTCTTAGAAGAGAGGGAAGTAGAGACTCCTTGTCTACTTCTTAGTAGGTTGCTGTAAAGATGAAATGAAAATATTACCTATCAACGCTTAGTGTCTAACACATGCCATTCTAGTTTATACTGAAAGGTCTGAGTGGGTGTTTGGTTTTGGGTTTGGGTTCTTTTTTTTTTTGATAAATTGTAGTTATTTTTAATGTATTCTTTCTCTACAAAGAACTGTGAGTTTATAGTGCCATCTTAAGGATAAAACAACCATATAATCTTGTTATTTTATCACGTTTTTCTTTTTTACTAGCGATCCTAGGCTCATTTTAACCAGCAGCTGGGTAAATGCCTTCTCCTTTGCTCTCCCTGTTCCATCCACTGTTCCTGGTTCTGGGCTGCCCACTCTGTATATATACCCTAGGAAGATTTATTATGCTAAACCTAAAGTCGTGTTTTCATGCCTATCTCCTCAAGAATGGTTGCTTTTCCAACTTTGTATCCCCACTGCCTACCATGGTCAACAAATATATCTGCATTAAATAAGAAAATGCTCAAAAAAAGTAGTTTAATACGAATCTGTATGTGTGTTCCAAGCATCATAAGGGATATAAACATTCTCTTTCTGTCCATGAACATTTCATAGCCTGGAAATCCACACTCTAAAAAAAATTTTTAATGTTTGTTTATTTTGAGAGAGAGAGAGAGAGAGAGCGAGAGCATGCGCACACAAGCAGGGAAGGGAAAATAGAGACAGAGGATCTGCAGCAGTCTCCATGCTGACAGCAGCAAGCCCGATGTGGGGCTCCAACTCAGGATCAGCAAGATCATGACCCGAACCGAAGTCAGACACTTAACTGACTGAGTCACCCAGGCGCCCCTCCACACTCTAAATATTTAAAATTTTTTTTTCAACGTTTATTTATTTTTGGGACAGAGAGAGACAGAGCATGAACGGGGGAGGGGCAGAGAGAGAGGGAGACACAGAATCGGAAACAGGCTCCAGGCTCTGAGCCATCAGCCCAGAGCCGGACGCGGGGCTCGAACTCACGGACCGCGAGATCGTGACCTGGCTGAAGTCGGACGCCCAACCGACTGCGCCACCCAGGAGCCCCGACACACTCTAAATATTTAACATGAAATTGTGTCCCTGGCCAGTGAGGATAGTTGGGGCGACTGGTGAAAACAAATTTAAGCCTTCTTTAGAGGGTCATGTGCTCTCCAACCAGGCAGCACACGTTTCCCATATATAAAACTGCACAGGAGGCCTCACAATCCAACATTACAACACATTTGGTCAGTGGTCAACACACAGCAGAATTAGATACTCAAGACTTCATAGGATAAGAGTTTTTGATAGACACTTTAAAATAACTATTTTAAAAATGGAGACCACCCCTGCCCCCCAAAAAGTATTGAGCACTTAACAAAAGGCAATAAATACTCTATGAAAAAACAAGCAGGCAGATTAAAGGGAACCAAATGGAAATTCTGCACATGAAAAATATAGTCACTAAAATTAAAAATTCAACAAAAAGGCATAACTAGACCTACTAACTAGACATATTTAATGGAAGAGAACCCGGTGAACTAGAATATAAGGTAATACCGTGAATGCAATACAGAGAGATAAAGAAATGAAAAATATGAAGGTGGCAGAGATTGACAGTATCCAGTGTATACAATGAGGTTTCCAAGAGAGAGAGAATGGGGGAAAGGAATATTCAAAGGGAATATTAGACGGTTTCAGAATTGGTGACAGATAAAAATGTTCAAAATCAGGAAGTCTAACAAATCTGAGCAATTAGTGAAACTAAATCCACACCTCGATCCATCATTATGAAATTATGAAACAGATTCAAATGAAAAAGACAGATGAATTACAAAGGAATAAAAATGAAACAAAATCAAACTTCTCAACAACGAGGAAAGTTGGAATAATACCTTTGACACGATGAGAGAAAATCATGTCACCTGGGAATTTTAGCATTCAGAAGGACAAAATCATGACATTTTCAGATAAACAAGGAAGAAATCTTGTATTTTTCATATGCATGTACATATAATTATATATATGCATATATATGCATTATATATATTATATATAATATATATATATATGCAGGTATATATACAAATACAGGTATTCCTCAACTTACAATGGGGTTATGTCTGACAAACCCATTGTAAGTTGAAAATATCATAAGTCAAAAATGCATTTAATACACCTAACCTACTGATCATCAGAGCTTAGCCTAGCCTACCTTAAACATGCTCAGAACACGGGGCACCTGGGTGGCTTAGTAGGTTAAACATCCAACTCTTGACTTCAGCTCAGGTCATGATCTCACAGTTCATGAGTTTGAGCCCCACATCAGGCTCTGCTCTGGCAGTATTGAGCCTGCTTAGGATGCTCTCTCCCTCTCTCTTTCTTTTGCTCCATCCCTCCCCCTCCCCAGATAAATAAACTTAAAAAGAAATAACATGCTCTGAAGACTTACATTAGCCTACAGTGGGACAAAGCCATTTAACACAAAGCCTATTTTATAACAAAGTGTTGAATGTTGTATGTCGTTTCTTGAAACTGTGAAAAGGAGAATGCTTGTCTGGGTACAGAATGGTGGCCAGTTCTTTACCCTTGTGGCGCTGGGACTGACGGGGAGCTATAGGCACTGCCCCCCGCACAGCACCGGCAAGGAATTTTGTATGTCGCCAACCCAGGAAAAGATCCACGGTCCAAATCTGAAGTACTCTTTCGGCTATGTGTTGCTTTCTCACCATTGTCAAGCAGAAAAATTGTAAATCAAACCATATCTATATCAGTGATAGTAAAAGTACCACATATCGACATTGATGGGATGTAGCTAAATCGATACATGAAAAGAATCCTGTCACCTTAAACAGTTCATTTAAAAGCTGAAAAAAGAGGAAGTTATTGAGCCAAGTAACACACTCAAGAAGTTGGAAAAAGAACAGAAGATCTAAAGAACGTAAGAAGGAAAACAGAAAGAGCATACATTAATCCAATAGAAACAAACAACAAGTAGGGAAAGAATTAATAATCTGTGCAAGTATCTCAAGAATTAGACTAGCAAATTAAACCTAAAAGTACTGCCCTAGACCCAGGCAACCCACCCTGGGGCCTGTTGTAGGGCTTTAAACATTCCATGAATGTTCTCAGATGGTGCTGTGAGTTGAGAATACTGGGCTATCAATGTGTCTCATTGTTTACATTTGATACCGCCGATGGAAGCAGCCAACAGGTGGGCCTGTAGGACCAAAGGGACTGTTAGCAAGCCCAGGAAGAGCTATGGTCTTGGGGAAAGGTTGTATGAGAGGGACTGTGGCCAGAGGTGGAAGAACACAGCTATTCTCCAATCCCCCCGGTAAACCCAATCAAAAGTCAGAGGGCAAATGAGCCTAGATGATGCGGGTCATAGAAATGAATCTCTCAAGCCACAGAGCAGGGTGGAGGAGTGGATGAAGGATATAGTGAAACAAGCAGAAGAAAACACAGCCCCGAATCTTTAAATCTCTTAATGTGTTTTCTCATCTTAGGGCATTATCTAGAATCTTTAATAGTGGGGATTATGGCATCTTTCTTTTGATCTTAATGAGGACAGACAGTTTCTCCATTAATTATCATGTGTGCTTTAGGTTTTTGATCAGCAGCACTTATCAAGTTAAGAAACTTCAGTGCCGTGCATAAGAATGTAATAAGTTCCTAAGAACTTATGACAAATAGACATTGGGCTTTATCAGATGCTTCTTTGCATATGATGAGATAGTATGATTTTTCCGCTTTAATCTTTTAGCATGCAAATTACATGGATACAGTGTAGATTCTTTTTTTCTCAGTTAGAAATGTCTTGAGGTGCCTGGGTGGCCCAGTGGGTTAAGCGTCCGACTTCAGCTCAGGTCATGATCTCACAGTTCGTGAGTTTGAGTCCCGTGTCAGGCTCTGTGCTGACAGCTCAGAGCCTGGAGCCTACTTTGTATCCTGTGTCTCCCTCTCTCTCTCTCTGTCTCTCCCTGCCTCAGGCTGTCTCTCTCTGTCTCTCAAAAAGGAATAAATATTAAAAAAATTTTCTTAAGAAAAGAAGAAGGAAATGACTTGATTTTTACGTGAAACATAATTTCACTGTAAAACAGCATACAGCATGTTTGTAAATGTTAAAGGATAATAATAAAATGACCACTCATTCGCACTGATACAGCATGAGAAACGGAACACTGTCAATAACCTGGAGGCACTGTGTGGACTGCGGCCCAGTCACATATCCTTCACTGCCCAGAAAGATAGCCATTATCCTCAAATTCATGTTAATCGTTCCTTTCCTTTGTATTCTGTAGTCCTCATTCATGTGTATGCATCCTAATATATATGGCTTAGTTTTACTGCCATTTAAAAATTATGCAGAGGAAATCAGTGCATATTAATTCATCGTCATTTGTCTTTTTTGTTCAAAATTATGTTTCTGAGAGTCAGCAATGCTGAATTTCTAGCTGTAGTTCATTCATTTTCATTACGGTATGGTATTCCATTAAGTGATTGTACTGCAATTTATTAATTAGTTCTGCCATTGATGAATATTTGAGTTGGTGGCGACAATGCTGCTAAAATATTTTTGTATAAGGGCCCAGGTACCCATGGGAAAGAATATCTTTGGGCTGCATGTCTAACATGTGAATTGCTGTTTTGTACGATAGGTACGCTCTACTAAATCAGGAGAAACTGCTTCCCAGCTGGCTGCACTAATCTACATAACTCCTACCAGTGTAGACTGCACGACTCCTACCGGTGTAGATGAGTGCCCCCAACATGCTAATGTCAGATTTTAATTGTTGCCAATCTGATAATTCTGAAATGGCATTTAATTGAGGTTTTAATTTGCATTTCTCTAGTGACAAGTTAAATTGAGCCTCTTATCACATGTTCTATGACCACTTGCATTTCACCTTATGCAAAATGCCTGTTTATTTTGCCCATTTTTCTAGTGAACTGTGTATCATTTTCTTACAGATTTGTAGGAATTCTCTTAATATTCCAGATAGTAAGCTTCTGTTTATTTTTTTTTTAAGTTTATTTATTTACTTTGAAAGAGAGAGAGAGCTGGGGAGGGGCAGAAGGAGAGAGAGAATCCCAAGCAGGCTCCACACTGCTAGCGTGGAGCCTGATGTGGGGCTTGAACTCACAAACCGTGAGATCATGACCTGAGATCATGACCAAAATCTAGAGTTGGGTGCTTAACTGATGGAACCACCCAGGCACCCCTAAGCTTCTGTTTATTGCAAGTGTTGCAAATACCATTTTTTTCTTTTTCTTTTTCTTTTTTCTTTTCTTTTCCTTTCTTTCTTTCTTTCTTTTTTTTTAACCTTGTGGTTTCTCTCCCCACCCTATTGTGGTGAATTTGTTTAATGAAAGGTCTTAGTTTTTAATATGTATGAATTCATAATCTTTTTACATTCTTTATGATTTATGTATTTTTTTGTCTTAAGAAACTCTTCCCTACCCTGTGTTTTTAAAGATATTCCCATATGGTTTCTTCTAAAAAAGTAAACTTTTGCCTATTCCCTTTAAGTGTGTGATTTATCTGGAATTATATCCAGCCAACCTGCTAAGCTATCTATTATTTCTCAGAACAGACTCTATATTTACATTCATTTCCTACTGCTGCTATAACACATTACCACGCTCTCTGAGGCACAAAACAACACATTCATTATCGCACAGTTCTGGAAGTCAGAGTCCCGAAAATGAATCTCATGGAGCTAAAATTAAGCTTTCGGCAGGGTTTTGTTTCTAATGGAGACTCTAGCAGAAAATCCATTTCTTGTCTTTCCCAGCTTTTAGAGGCTTCCCGCATTCCTTGGCTCATGGCCCATCTCCAGCTATGCCCTCGCTCTGACATCTGCTTTCATTGTCTGACTCTGACCCCCTGCCTCTCTCTTCGAAGGACACTTCTGGTTATACATGTCCACTGGATGATCCAGGATAATCACCCCATCTCAACACTCTTCACTTACTCACGTCTACAAATTCCCTTTTGCCCTGTAAGCTGCCCTATTCACAAGTCTCAGGGATTACAATGTGGGCATTTTCGAGGAGCCATTATGCTGCCCACAGCAATTTTCTTTTGCTGTAGATTTCTTAATAAGGCCCGTTTTGGTTTTCCTTTTTTAAGTCCTCCAGCTGCTCTATTTTCTTAAGTGATTTGGCAGGCTAAGATCTCCATAAAGTGCTCAATAGAAGGAGTAATAGAATTGTCCTGAACTTGTTCCAGAACTTAAGACAATATTGCTAAACATTCCATCATTGAACATGAGTTTGCTGAAGGGTTCTGAAGTTGCCTTTTCCTGGTCAAAGGGAGTTTTCTTCTACTTGTATTTTCCTAGAAATTTTGACCATGAATGTGTGTTGAAAACAATTGAATGCTTTTCTTTTTCTGCCTTTATCTTTCTCCTGTAAGTTTCTAATCTGGAGAATCATAGTGATTTATTTGATTTGCTAGTATTTAATCAACCTTGAATTCCTATCACAAACCCAATTAGGTCACGATATATTTACTTTTACGAGCATTGCTATATATTTGCACATATGTCCATGAGTAAGATAGATAGGAAATTTTCATTTCCATTAATTTACCAAGAAATTAGGAGATTTAGACATGGTAAGATTCATAAGAGGAGTTGGAAAGGCTTCCTTCTTCTTCTGTACTCAGAAAGTATGGGTAGGATTAGAGTGCTGCTTCTCAGCCTGGGGGACGGGGGCAATTTTACCTCTTCAGCGACATTTACCAGTGTCTGGTGACATTTTTTGTTGTCAAATCTGTGGAGACACTGCTGCCTTCTAGCGCACAGAGGCCAAGGATGCTGCTATCTTACAATGCACAGGACAGCTGCCTCCTCTTTCCCCCAGAAAAGAATTTTATCTTACCCCAAATGTCAACAGTGCTGAGGCTGGGGGTTTCTTCTCACTCTGAAATAAATCATCACCATCCTAATTTGTAATTTTGTATTTTTTGAGAGGGGCTTCAAAACTTTTATAAGCTTCTAGGACCTAGATCTTGTGGGAAAAAGAGAGAGCACTGTGTAGAGGACAGGTGTGTGTGTGTGTGTGTGTGTGTGTGTGTGTGTGTGTATGTGTGTGTGCGCGCACGCGCATGTGTGTAAGCAAGAGAGACAGACAGGGAACAGCCAGCTAGTGGGCCAAAGCCAATATGAGAAACAGGTGGAAAAAGAGAGAGATTTTTGTCTTCATATAATTCTCAATCACAGTTAGTAAGAAATTGGCCACATGTAACAATGTCAAGAAACTGAAGGAAAGTCATCAGTATGGCATATAGTCTAGCAATTTTAATTCTTGGTATCTATCCTAGAGAAATGCTAGCACATATACATAAAGTTGTGTCTGAGGATATTCCCTGAAGCAATGTTTGTAAAAATGAAAAATTGGAAGCAATCTGTATGTCAAATCAGAGCAATAAAGTGAGATACAGTCATACAAAAACCCTACAGCAGTTATAAAGGAACTAGTTTTATATGTGTCAACATGGATATATCTCAAAAATACATTTTTTCATGAAAAACAAAATTGCATAACTATTCTTACCATATTTTGAATGTTAATACATTTATATATGTATGCATGTAATATCTTATATCTTTATACAATACATTTATGTAATGCATTCACACTCAAAATAATACTACATATTTTCAGTAGGTAAAATGCATGTAAATATAAAAATGGCCTTAAAGGACATCATGTTACACCCTGAACAAGTGTATAGAGGTATCTAACTCTGGAGAATAAGGAGTACAGCAACAAGATTGAGAAAAAAAATGTCAAGTGCACACTAATTTGATCTGTGTTGTTCTAATTTTTAAGAAGAGAATGTATACATGTGTTTCATGGGTTATTGTTTAAAACGTAGACAATGGAAAGACAATGAAATCATGCCCCATTGTTAACAGTGTTCATTCTCGATCGCAGGAATAATGCATGGTTGTTGGTTTCTGGTTTGAGTTCTTTTGGGTTTTCCAACTTCCTAAAATCATAACAAAAACACAAGTACAATTTTAATTGTGAAAGGAACATGATGGCTATTAGTCAAAGTGTTGGAGGTGAGAACTTAAAACCAACAAGTTCCTGGGAGAGTTTATCATTTGTGTGGCCGATTTCAACAGATTTAGCATGGTTCTGACAGTCACCAACTTTCTTTCCTTTGGGAAGTAACACGGTGCGGGGGGAGACACTAGCCCTTCCCCTGGAGACCCCTGACCTAGTCTGAACAAGGACCATCAAATCATTTTGCAAGGACTGGTGGAGGGGATTGCTCCTAGCACCTTGTTCCTGATCTTTCCGAAATTGAAGGCAAACTCCTCTCAGAGCAAGTTAACCGTTCTTCCCATTTCATATCTGTAAAAGAAATGAAGGCCCATTTAGCTGTATAGACTCTCTGTCATGCCACATTACAAAGCACATGTGAAACCTGATATTAATCCCTAATGATCTTTCGATCTTTCCATTGGTTTCTGTATCCAAGAGATGGAAAATTGAGAAAGACGCAAATCTGTTGAGATACTGATCCAGAATAGAAAAATGAGTTATGAAAAGGTACTTAGAACAGTAGCTGGTATATATGGTATATGCTGTTAGTATTAGCTATTACTACTAATGGTATAGCTATTACCACAACCAATTCCAAGGCTAATAACACCACGGGAAGAAGAAGCAGATATTTTGATTGTTTAGAGCTTTTCTATGACGTTAGAAACAAATTTTTTAGAAGTTAAAATCTAGAGAGAAAGTGTCCTTATCTCTAGCAGAAGCTTGCTGTCTGTGGTGTAAGTCCCCCCCCCCCCCCCCGAAGGGCGTCCACTCTCCTCAGGACCCCTCATCCCTGCCTACACCCTCCCCAGCTGTACTTTAACAGGGTTAATCAGAAAGTGTGGATGAGGGGGAGCTGGGGAAGAGGGGTTGTTTCTGGGTCCCAAGGACTTCCGTTTCAGCACCCTTTTCCCTCCTTTTCAAGCCTTGAGGGCTCACTTTCCACTATACGAATTAGCCGGAAGCAAAGGTAGCATTTCCTCCCACTTGGTATGTAAACCAGGAGATCATCTCTGTCATTCTGTGAAGGTTCTTATCAGAACTGGAAGAGTAAACCAACTTAGACTCTGCAGAGTCTCAGTTCGTGTATCTTGCCCCACCTTCTTGCTATTATAGCACCATTATCAAGGGCTTGGAGTAAAGCCAAGAAAGACAACACAGAAGGTGGCATTTTGAGGGGGAGGTGAAATATATTCATGGTCCTTGACCCTGCCCCTTTCTTAACTTTTTAAAGTTTGTTTATTTATTTATTTAGAGAGAGGGACAGAGAGAGCTCATGAGCAGGGGAGGGACAGAGGGCGGTGGGGGGGGGGGGCGGTGGTGGGCAGAGAGAGGAAATCACAAGCAGGCTCTGCACTGTCAGCAGAGAGCCCCATGCAGGATTCAAACTCATGAACAGTGAGATCATGACCTGAGCCAAAACCAAGAGTGGGACAGTTAACCTACTGATCTATCCAGGCATTCTGAGCCTGCCCCTTTCTGCCAGGTTTTTGCCAGTAAATAGTTTATTTATTTTGAGAGGGAGAGAGGGAGAGAACGTTTGAGCAGGAAAAGGACAGAGAGAGAGAGAGGGAGAGAGAGAAAATCCCGAGAAGGATCCCGACTATCAGTGCAGAGTGCGACATGGGGCTTGAACCCACAGACCATGAGATCATGACCTGAGCCATGATCTATTTAGTAGATCTATTAGTAAAAAGCTATTTACTATTTATTTATTTTCAGAGGGAGAGAGAGCAAGTGGGGGAGGGGCAGAGAAAGGGAGAGAGAAAATTCCAGGCAGACTCTGCACTGTCAGTGAGGAGCCCGATGTGGGGCTCAGACCCATGAACCATGAGATCATGACCTGAGCCGAAGTCAGATGCTTAACTGAATGAGCCACCCAGGTGCCCCTATAAATAAATAGACTTAAAAAAAAAAAAACTATATCACAGAAAAAATATTTAATGTCATGGAAATACAATCATATTATGTGAGAAAAAGAGGGTGTAATAACAGTATTATAAAATAATATAATTCATGCAGCATCATCCTGAGGTTTTTTTGGCAGAGGGGAACAAAAGGAGTATATATATCATACATACACAAGGAAAAAGATTAAAAAAAAATGCACTAAAACCTTAGCAGTGATTAGTCTGGGTAATTAGGAGAAAATTTTCCTTTTGTGTATGTTTTTCTGTGTGCTCCCAAAGTTCCTACAGGAACTTAACCAGTTTCTATGCTGGTTTTGTAATTAGAAGCAAAAGCAATATTTTCCTTTTTAAAAGGTGGTCGTAGAGCATGACTGGCTGGCTCTTTAGATAAGAACTCATAGCCTGTGTGCATTTGTGGGTCATCATACGCTCAGGGACCCCTTCTCAACTTTCAAGGTCATAAGCACAATTTGATTCATCCACTAAAGAATAATGGCACAGAAATGAGTTCCTGCCCTCAACTACCATTACTCTGCCTATGTTATATTTCCATTAGGATAGAGTCCCCCAAATGTAGTAATTTCTTCAAAGAATTTGACTCTTCGAAGGCTCTTGAAGTGCGGTAACAAATTACTTTTTAAAAACTTTGTAGTAGCGTGGTTAGGGAGCGACAGTCTAGCGCTCTCCTACACTGAGCATTTGGGCAGTTTTAAAATTCTTTTCTGTATTATAATTTGTATTTATTTCTAGTAACCCTGACAAGTTCATATGCTTTCTTTCTCATTATATGTTCTTTGGTAAACACTTTTAGAGAGCACTGATTCCACTCGTGTGAGAGGAAGAAGCAGGCGCCTAGGAAAGGAACACTGTTCTTCGGAGTCAGGAATCAGTGTTCCTGATTTCTTTTCTTTTCTTTTTTTTTAATGTTTATTTTTGAGAGAGTGAGCCAGAGCACAAGGCGGGGAGGGCAGAGAGAGAGGGAGACCAGAGGATCCCAAGCTGGTTCCATGACAACAGAGACCCGGATGTGGGCCCAAAACACACAAACCCTAGATCATGACTTGAGCCCAAGTCAGCAGCTCAACCGGATGAGCCACCCAGGCGCCTCTACTGCAATAGTTTTCTGCATGGCCTCCCCACCTCCATGCTCAAGCCCCTCCAAACACCAACCAGAGGGATTCTTTAAAATTTTTAAAAATTTTTTTTTCTTTTTTCCAACGTTTATTTATTTTTGGGACAGAGAGAGACAGAGCATGAACGGGGGAGGGGCAGAGAGAGAGGGAGACACAGAATTGGAAACAGGCTCCAGGCTCTGAGCCATCAGCCCAGAGCCCGACGCAGGGCTGGAACTCACGGACCGCGAGATCGTGACCTGGTTGAAGTCGGACGCTTAACCGACTGCGCCACCCAGGCGCCCTTCTTTAAAATTTTTAATCAGGGGCGCCTGGGTGGCTGAGTTAGTTAAGGGTCCAACTTCAGCTCAAGTCATGACCTCCCAATACCTGAAACCCGTCAGGCCCTGCCACTGGGCTCTGTGCTGACAGCTCGCAGCTTGGAGCCTGGAGCCTGCTTCAGATTCTGGGTCTACCTCTCTCTCTGCCCGCCCCCCCGCCCCCCCCGCGCCTGCTCTATCTCCCTCTCTCAAAAATAAATAAAAATTAAAAAAAAAAAAACAACACCCACACAATCTTTAATCAGATCATGTCCTTCTCCTGCTTAAAACCATCCAATGGCTTCCCAGTGCTTCAAAAATAAAATTCAGCTCTTTCCTGGTGGGCAAGGCTCTGCTTTGCGACGCTGTTCACTTCACTGCAGCCACACCAGCCTTTCCTTTGTTCCTCAAACATCCCACTTATTCCCATTCCAGAGCTTTTGTCCTTGCCCGGAATACTCTTTTGTCATTTACCTTAGTTCCCCCTCATTCTGGGTTTAACTCAAGCATCGCCTCTGCGCCTCCCCCCATCACATTTGTTCTGGTTATTATTTTTCATAGCACCTAGCATAGCCTGGAAATGTCCTAATCCTTTCTTGCTTCACTGGTTCTTTTTCTGCCTCCCGCATCAGAAAGCGCTCAGACACCCAAGCTTGACTGGCTCCTTCAGTACCGCGGCCCCAGCCTCTTGTAGGTTGCCCATTATTAGCCGAGTAAATGAGGAGCTGCGTAACCCTCCGTGCACCTCTTCTTCAGTGAGGTTAACCACCTGCGTGCGAGTAGGTTTCAGTGAAAGCACGCGCTCATTGAAGCCAGTGAAGCCTAGCTCGTGGATTTCTAGAAACTTCGGGAGAGGAAGCGTTAAAAGGCAAGGAGGGAGCCAGGGGGGCAGAGAGTCTCTGCCGAGTCTGTTCACAAGTGGGAGCGCGCAGGGGACCTAGCCCGACGCTTTTAGGGGAGACACGGGCATAGGGTCATCGCAAGAGTTTCTTTTTGGGACGCGGGGACCTGATTGAAGGCAAACAGGGAGCCAAGTGAGAAGACGAAGAGCCAAAGACCGGCGAGCCCGGGTGCGCTCGGTCGGTGTCCCGACACAGCTGGTCGGAGGTCGCCCGCCCTCGCTCTCAGGTGTCGCCGCGAACGCCTCCCTCTGTCCCCTCGCGGATGGGCTTCCTCAGAGGGCTGAAAGGACTTTCAAAGTACTAAATGCCATTGACATCTCTGAGTTAAAAAAAAAACAAACAAACAAACACCCAACTCTGAAAAATGCACAAACGCTCGTAGAGAAAGATGAGGTAGCCGTCTCCCGGGAGGACGCCGCCCCCACCCGCTCGCGACCCTCATCCTCGCCCGCGTTCTCTTTGCCTCCCGCCTCCTAGGCCGCGCGCCGAGGGGCGGAGCGGCCCGCAGACACCGCCCGGCGGGGACTGCGCAGGCGCGGGGGCGGGCTCGCGGGCGGTGTCGCGCGCCGGGCAGTTCGCGCGGGAGCCGGGCGCAGGGGCGTCGGGGCTGCAGGTCAGTGGGAACGGAAGCGCTTGCGGGGCGGAGGGGAAGCTAGGATGGCGACTCCGAGTAGGAAGACGTCGACCCCAAGCTCCCTGGCCTCCAAGAGAGCTCTCCCGAGAGACCCCTCGTCGGAGGTCCCGAGCAAAAGAAAGAGCTCGGCCCCGCCGGCGCCGCCGCCACTGCCGCTGCAGTCGTCCAGGCCTTTCGTGGAAGGCTCGATCGTCCGTATCGTGATGGAGAACTTCTTGTGAGTGGCCGGAGGCCGCGCCGCGGCGGGGAGGCAAGCGGGCCCGCGCGGGCGGGGGCGCAAGCTGCGTGGGTGGGTGAGGGTGGGTGGATGTGTGGCCGGCTGTGGGTCTGGTCGTGAATTCAAGCCGGCGTTACCGTGAGGATTTTTACTGAGAGGCCGTGGGGATTGACGTAGGTGTTGGTGTGGTAGGTGTGCGTCTGATGTGATGCGGATATTTTATTCATTCAGCCAGCGTTTTCTGAAGGCGTCATATGGCGGGCAGTGGACGTGGTAGGGAATAGATTTCTGGCGGCAGGGAGTCACGGCCTACAGACGGAGGACATAATCTGTAATTGACCAAAGTATGGGCGCTGGGAACTCACAGGAAGCAACAGTTAAATCAGAGGGGCAGTGACGCTGTGGCAGAATCGTGAAGAGTAAGCAGTTGCCAGGGGGACAAAATGGTGAAGGTTGTCGCGGATGGAGGTTGAAATGTACCAGAAAATTAAGCCTTACTCTCAATTGTTGGACCTCCCAGCAGACCCTTGACCCCTCCAAATCCAGCTATCTTTCCTGGTTCCTTTTCTTTCTCTCCACACAACTAATAATCATAATAATCGTCTTAGAATTTAGTATGTTTTAGCACAAATACTGTGTATCTCTCTAGCATCTTACATTTCTTTTGGTCGAAGTCTTTTTTTTTTTTTTTTTCTTTAAAGCTTGCACATAGTGGCTTAGGGTAACAGAATTGTGGTAGCAATACCAGTGTGTTTTTCTTACCCCCAAGTATCTATCCTGTGCCAAGTATAGAAGTAGATGCTTTATTTACACAGTGCTCTCATTCTTGTAACATCTCTTCATCTCCATTGATGAGATGAGCTTGGAAAGGTTAATTTACCCATGTTTACACTGCTAGTAAGTAGCTGAATTGCTGTTTGAGTGCAGGTCAGGAAAGATAAATATAATCAAATGAGTTATCTACCATAATAATATAGATGAGTGTGTGTGTGTGTGTGTGTGTGTGTGTGTATTTGTATTTGTGCCATGGGGCACAAAGAAGTGGTTAATTTCATCCACAACTGTGAGAAAGAGCTTTGTACGGGAGGTTATAAAAGTCTTGAAGGAAGAGTGTCGTAGACAGAAGGAACCACCTGCAACAGTTTGTATATTTAGGAAGTGTCTAGTATTTTAGTATGGCTGGAACGTAGGATGTGAGCGAATATGTGAACAGAGCTGATACTGAAGAGGGAGGCAGCTATTGAGAATCTGCGTTTTCTATACTAAGGAATTCCAATTTCATCCTGTTGGCAACCAGGATGCATTTTAAGCAGGAAATGACGTGATTTATATTACTCTGGAAGCAGTGTGAAGGATGATTTAGAAAGGGTGCAAGATGGGAGGCAAGAAGACTTACAACAGTAAGGGATGATCAGAGTTTGAACCTTGGAGTAGCAGTGGGAAGTAGGAGCAGAAAGAAGAGATTTGTCAGGATTTGGCTTTAGACTGGGAGGCTGAGGGCAAGAGAGTTATGCAGCATTTTTCTCAAGTCTCTGCCTTGGTTCTTGGTCAGATGTGATGCTATTCAGCAGAAGGAACAATTTGGGGGGAAGAATAGTAAATGCTTTTTGGATCCTGTGATTTAAAGTTTCCTGTGGGACATCTGAAAAAGATCTCACATAGGCAGTGTTTTTAAGGGTCAGGAAAAGTCAACAGGTGAGAGATTTGAAAATCATGCATGTAAGTTGCAGAAATGCTTGAGATTGCCCAAAGGGAAATATTAATAGGAGGAATAGAAGGCCAAGTATAGAGCCCTGGAGGAATGCCAACATTTAAGGATGAGCAGAAGAGGACCTCGGACTGAGAAGGAAATGTTCAGGGAGGCAAGAGGAGAACCATGGGAGAGTATTCTCTCAGAAGCCTAGTGGAAAAAGTGTTTCAAAAATATCTGCTGCACCGGAGTTGGATAATAAGACTGAAAAGAGCCCACTGCGTTTAGCAAGTAGAAAATCTTTTACCCTTTGAAGCCATGGAAGCAGAAAATTTTGCAAGTCCTAGAAGAATGAATGAATGTGAGGAAATAAAGCTTGGGTGTGAAGAGAAAGAAAAAGGTGGCTGCAAAGTGTAGAGCTAGCCTGTTTTATTTTCAGGATGAGTGGACTTTGAGTTTTAGGAATGAGGTAGGAGATAGGAGAGGTAGGCTTAGAGAACCGAAGTGGCCTGGAAGACAGTGGTTACTGGAAGAATTCCTATGAGTGAACCAAGTCCAGTTGGATTAGACGGTAAGGTCAGCTGGCCTTTAAAGGAATTCAAGAAAAGCCTGTAGGTAATGTAAAGCAAGAATAAATGTTTTGGCAAAGAAAATATTCACTTCTTATGTCTTAGTAATTTCGCCTTTTTATAATTCAGGACGTATGATGTCTGTGAAGTATCTCCCGGACCTCACTTGAATATGATTATTGGAGCTAATGGGACAGGAAAGTCGAGCATCGTGTGTGCCATTTGTCTTGGGTTGGCAGGCAAACCCGCTTTCATGGGACGGGCAGACAAGGTGAGTTAACAGCAGTATTTTTAAAAAATTGGGAGTTGTGACTTGCTTTTAGTATCGAATCACTTCCTGTATCTCAATTCCTCGGGTGTAACAAACATATAGAGCTTGAATATAAAGAATGAAGTTGGCAGGTAGAGATGGCTGGAGGAGATTGCCACTGTAAAGGTATTTTGGACTATATATGAATCTAGAGAATTCTCCAAGTATGTGACACTTAAAATTCTTAGGAGTAGGGTAAAATGTCTTCTTAAATGTGTATTGTTGGGCTTGTGGAAAGGTGAAGTAAATTTACCAAGGGCGGAAACAAAATTGTGTGGATCTGAAGACTTAAGCTCTGGAGTTGTTTCCCCAGGGGCATTTGCTTACTTTGCACCCTAAAGCCTAGTTTTTGATTGGTTGCTCTGGATTGGGGGTCCTGAAGGTAGAGGAGGGCTAGAAGATGAAACTTGAAGTCAAGCACTGTATTTAGTAGGAAAAATAAACACTGCAGAATGAGATACAGAGTTACTTACTTACCCTGATTGTTAGCTCTGAATTTGGTGGAGAAAAAAAAAATCTTCAAAGAATTACTATTATTTTCTATTGAAAAATAATTGACATACGATATTGTATTAGTTTCAGGTATACAATATAGTCAATATTTATATATGTATGAAATGGTCACAATAAGTCTAGTTGCTGTCTATCACTATACAAAGTTGTTAGAATATTATTGACAATATTCCCTATGCTGTAATTACGTCCCTATGTCTTACTTATTTTATAACTGGAAGATTGTACCTCTGAATCCATTTCATCTGTTTTGTCCACTCCCCTGTCTCCCCTCCGGCAATCATCAGTTCTCTGTGTTTATGAGTTTGTTTCTGTTTTGTCTTCCAAAGAATTCTTAACCACAAGCCTTAACACATGTTTAGACCCACGATTCATCTTACCTCTGTGGCCTGATATCATAAATGATAATTTTAAAGTGGTCCCAGTTAGTAATATCTCCAGGCACCTGGCAGAAGCAGGTGCAAATCCTATGAAGAAAAATACATGAAATTCAGTCCTAAAAATTCTAACGTAAAAGTCCCGAGGAGTTCATGAATCCATACTTAACAATCAAAACATAGGAGGAAATGCCAACACAAACAGCAGATTGCATCATCAGACATGCAAAGCTTGTAGATGGAGAAAATAAACTAGGGATATTTAATTTGTTTAAGGAAATAAAAGAAGTTTGGAAGAATAACAGGAGTAAGTAACAGATGAAGTAAATTCGACACAGAATCAAATAGAACTTAATAAAAATATGTTCCTTGAAGATAGAAATTTGGTGGACAGGTGAAACAAAGCAGACATATTTGAGAAAAGAATTTGTAACTAAAATACTTGAACATATTTCTTAAAATATTATAGAAGTAAAAAGAGAAAAATCAAGGTTAAGACACGATAGGTAAAGGAAGATGATCCACTGTATGTCTGAGTATTTCCAAAGAGAGACAATAGACGAGGAAAAAACAATATTTCAAGAAACCATGACTGAGAATTTTCTAGAAACCTTAAAGTTTAAATCCTCAGAGTCAAGAAGCCTGATCTAGGCAGGATAAATAAAAGAAATACACAAGCAGACATGTTGTAGTGAATTACAGAAGAACAGGCACAAAAGTATTGATCTCAGAATGAAAGAAGTGGAAAAAAAAAAGAAAGCCTGAAATTCTCTCACTGAAATATTTTTGAAAGTATATAATTTAGGAAGAAGAAAAAATAATCCTGGAAGAAAACTCTTAAGAAGTGAGAAGAAATGTTGAGCAAAAAAAAGGCAAATGTATAGGGAAATTATATGGAAACTGCATAAAATAATGTCTAATTTGTGAAGTTTAGATCAAACCAGATAGAACTGTTGTCTTTTCTGGTAGTAACCAGAGTTAAAACACTCCATGGATTTGTATTTTCAGGGAGAAGTTAAGATAATTGGTTAACTTCCAGTTTATTAAATTAAATATGCATGTTAAAGTTACGTAGGTAAACAAACCACTAAAACAATTGAAATTTATAAATCCTCCAAACAAAGATAAAAACATAGAGAGAGGGGAAGGAAGAAACAATGACTGCCCAAACAAGACAGAAGAAGCCTTTAGAGAGGAGGAGAAAAGAAACAAATATAGAAAAGGAGATTATTACAAAACATAAAATGGTTGAATAGTCGCAATAATTATTAGTGGTCTAAGTTCATGTTTAATTTGGAAGTCTGCTGGAGTAGATAAAGAAAGAAAGCTCAGTTCTCCTGTTTACAACAAGCCTATTTAAAGTAATAAAGCAACAGAAAAGTTAAAAATGAAAAGATGAAGAAATACATAGGCAAATATATGAAAGAAAGGGATAACTGACTTGATACCAGGCAAAATAGACCTTAAGCAAAAAGTACTTCTGGAAGTAGATACGGTCATTAAATATTGATGAAAGGTCCAGTTCAGCAAGAAGGTAATTCATTTCTCAACTTGAATTCACTTAATGTAGGTCTAAAACATATAAACAAAATCAGAATTCCTATTGACAAGTTAACAAATTCATAATCGTGGTTGGAGAGCTATCGGTAATCAGATCGGTCAGATAAAAATTAGAATACGGAAGATTTGAACAACAGTTAAGCTTGAGCTGGTGGTCGGGTTATAAACACTGCGCTAAACGCTCGGAGAGCTCACATTCTTCTTAGGCACAAACGGAACATTACTAAATCCACATACTGAGCCATATGCAAATATAAAAAAAGTCAAAAGAATTGCTACCACACATACCATATTCTCTGATCATAATGCTATTAAGAGAGAAATAAGATAAGTGAAGTTTTCCCATTTGTTTGGAATGAAAAATATGCTTCTATATTATATATAGGTCAAAGAAGAAATCTTAATGGAAAATGAAAATAAGAGCAGAAATTAATTAAAAAAAAAAAAAAACCCAAATCAGTAACTTTTGAGAAGAAAGGTGTTGGGGGTAGATAAAGTAGAAAAAAGGGATGGGGGCGCCTGGGTGGCTCACTCAGTTAAGTGTCCAGCTCTTGATTTCGGCTCTGGTCATGATCTCGTGGTTAGAGGGATCAAGCCCCACTTTGGGCTGTGCTCACAGCGTGGATCTTCCCCCCTCCCCCTCTCTCTGCTCACACTCTGTCTCTCTTAAAATAAATAAACATTTAAAAAGGAAAAGAAAAAAGGAATGTAAAAATGCAATAAAGATATGTTGTGTGGTGATTGAAACAACTCCAAAATTTAAGTGGTTTAAAAATAGAGAAGGTTAATTCTTGTTCTTGCTGCTTACCCAGTGTAGGCCCTTTTGTGGTCACTTGGGTACCTAGGCTCATGAGGTCTTCATTTCAATATATACTTCCATGATGGCCACCTTGGGAAAGGGAACTGGCTGTTCATATTTCCTCCAAAAACTCATGTATATTCTACTCACATTTTCACTGGACAGAGCCAGGTAAAACACCACACCTTGCATCAGAGGGAACGAGCAAATGCAGTCCTCCTGTGGGCTTGGAGCAGAACTGGAGTTTTCATGAACTGTTGTAATGCCTACCACCAGGGCATTATCAGAATGCAGTCAAGATTTAAATGATTATAAGAGAATATCATGGTGCCTGCATGTGTCTGCCACTGTGGTGCTGCTTCTGTTGGGCCGTGTGCCTTGTGCACTGGGCTCAGCGGCTGCTGCCCACCGGGCCTGCCCTGCTGGGGACAAAGCTTTTGTTGAATTCGTGAGTGATGAAATTGAGGAGGAAAAGAAGATCTGGAAGCATAAATTCCTCCCCAAGATGTCTCGTGGTTGAGAGCTGGAAATGTATGGGACAGAAGCCAAATTATTGCAGAAAGGTGCTGGAGAGAAGGTCACTATCACTTCAACATTAACAATAGCATGCTGCTAACATTTGATGGGGGGGGAGCAGAAGGTTGAAGAACAGTCTGAATTGATGGCCACTCTCAATTTCTTGGAAGTTACAAAGAATGGCTTAGTGCTGGACTGTCACTATCCAGAAGATGAGGTTGGGCATGAAGAGGAGGTTGGGAGTGATGTTTTCTCATCAGGGAAGTGAGCTATTGATCCATTGGCAAGTCTGCGTGGAAGGATATGAATTACACACTCAACACTGGTCCCCTGGGCTGAACTTTATATGACCACCTGATGGATTTCCCAGTGGACTGAGGATAACACTTTGGCAGATGAGTTGGTAGACTCAGCACAGCCCTGGAGCACCAGGAATACATGACTTTTTTCAAAGATCTCTAAGGTTTGTCAAGAGCCAGTAAAGCAGGCAAGATGTTGAACACCTTAATTTTATGGCCGGCTTTGGCCAGGGAACAAAGCTACTCCGAAGCCACACACACATGTACTTTGAGATAATTTTCATGCTAATATCATGGAAAATCATTCAAATTTAAATTATTTCCCTTGCCCTCTTACTTACTCATTTATGTCCTCTCTATAAATCTGTTGTTCCTGGAGTTTTGGATAATATAATGATGGACAATAAAATTGATTTATCTCCTCCAAAAAAACAAAAAAGACTATTATGAACAACTTCATGCTAGTAAAGCTTAAATTCTTAAAGTTGTAAATGTATAGTAGGTTTCTACCACTGTATAAATGATTCAAGCTGATTCTTAGTAGAAAAAAATCAGCTGTTAAATTTTTTCCTAGGACATCAAAGACCATTAGTTTTAACAACGGTCATTTTGTATTTTACACAAAGAACATGACTTAGGTACCAGAATCCATCAAGGAAAGAATGGGAAAACTATAAGCTAGTCTTACTCATGAGTATAGGAGCAAAAATCTCAAGAAAAAGAAACTATAGTCTGATGAATCTAATACATAAAATGCATCATACGTTGTGACCAAATAGAATTTATTCAAGGAATGAGAGATTGAACATTAGAAAAAAATGAACACATCACGTTTTATTTTTATTTTTTACATGTCACATTTTAAAGGACAACTGCATGAGCATCTCAGTAGAGAAAAAGCATTAAGTTCCACAGTAATTTATGATTTAAAAAACTCTTAGCAAATTAGGAGTAGAGGATACCTTTCTTTCTTTTTTCTTTTTTTATGAATATAATTCGTCAAATTGGCTTACATACAACACCCAGAGCTCGTCCCAAAAAGTGCTCTCCTCAATGCCTATCACCCATTTTCTCTCTCCCTCACCACCACCCCCCCATCCACCCTTAGTTTGTTCTCTATATTTGAGTTTCTTGTGGTTTGCCTCCCTCCCTTTCTGTTTGTATCTATTTTTTCCCCCTTCCCTTCCCCTGTGGTCTTCTGTTCACTTTCTCAAGATCTACATATGAGTGAAAACATGATACCTGTCCTTCTCTGACTGACTTATTTCACTCCATGATACCTTCCAGTTCCATCCACATTGCTGCAAATGGCATGATTTCATTCTTTCTCATTGCCAAGCAGTATTCCATTGAATATATAAACTTCATCTTTATCCATTCATCAATTGATGGAAATTTAGGCTCTTTCTATAATTTGTTGAAAGCGCTGCTGTAAACATTGAGGTACATATGCCCCTGTGCATCACCACTCCTGTATCCCTTGGGTAAATACCTAGCATTGCTATTGCTGGGTCATAGGGTAGCTCGATTTTTAATTATTTGGGGAACCTCCACACTGTTTTCCAGAACAGCTGCACCAGTTTGCATTCCCACCAGCAGTGCAAGAGGTTTCCTGTTTCTCCGCATCCTTGCCAGCATCTGTGGTTTCCTGATTGTTCATTTTAGCCACTCTGACCAGTGTGAGGTGGTATCTCAGTGTGGCTTTGATTTGTATTTCCCTGGCGATGAGTGACGTTGAGCATCTTTTCATGTGTCTGTTGGCCATCTGGCTGTTTGCCTGTTCATGTCTTCTGCCCATTTTTTTACTGGATTATTTGTTTTTCAGGGTTGAGTTTGGAAAGTTCACTATAGATTTTGGATACTAACCCTTTATCTGATATGTCATTTGCAAGTATTGTTTCCCATTCTGTCAGTCACCTTTCAGTTTTGTTGATTGTTTCCTTTGCACTGCAGAAGCTTTTTATCTTGATGAGGTCCCAGTAGTTCATTTTTGCTTTTAATTCCCTTGCCTTTGGAGATGTGTCGAGTAAGAAATTGCTGCAGCTGAGGTCAAAGAGGTTGTTCCCTGCTTTTTCTCTAGGGTTTTGATGGTTTCCTGCCTCACATTTAGGCCTTTCATCCATTTTGAGTTTATTTTTGTGTATGGTGTAAGAAGGTGGTGTAGTTTCATTCTTCTGCATGTTGCTGTCCAGTTCTCCCAGCACCATTTGCTAAAAAGACTGTCTTTTTTCCATTGGATGTTCTTTCCTGCTTTGTCAAAGATTAGTTGGCCCTACATTTGTGGGTCCAGTTCTGGGTTCTCTATTCTATTCCATTGGTCTATGTGTCTGTTTTTGCGCCAATACCATGCTGCCTTGATGATTACAGCTTTGTAGTAGAAGCTCAAGTCTGGGATTGTGATGCCTCCCGCTTTGGTTTTCTTCTTCAATATTACTTTGGCTATTTGGGGTCTTTTGTGGTTCCATACAAGTTTTAGGATTGTTTGTTCTAGCTTTGAGAAGGATGCCAGTGCAAGTTTGATTGGGATTGCATTGAATGTGTAGATTGCTTTGGGTAGTATTGACATTTTAACAAGATTTATTCTTCCAATCCATGGGCACGGAATGTTTTCCCATTTCTTTGTATCTTCAATTTTCTTCATAAGCTTTCTGTAGTTTTCAGCATATAGGTCTTACATCTTTGGTTAAGTTTATTCCTAGGTATTTTATGCTTCTTGGTACAATTGTAAATGGGATCGATTTCTTTCTTTCTTTCTCTTTCTGTTGCTTCATTATTGGTGTATAAAAATGCAGATGATTTCTGTACATTGATTTTGTACTCTGCAACTTTACTGAATTCATGTATCAGTTCTAGGAGTCTTTTGGTGGAGTCTTGTGGGTTTTCCATGTAGAGTATCATATTGTCTGTGAAAAGTGAAAGTTGGACTTCTTTGCCAATTTTGATGACTTTTATTTCATTTTGTTGTCTGATTGCTGAGGCTAGGACTCCCAACACTATGTTAAACAACAGTGGTGAGAGTGGACATCCCTGTTGTGTTCCTGATCTCAGGGGGAAAGCTCTCAGTTTTTCCCCTTTGAGGATGATATTAGCTGCAGGCTTTTCATATATGGCCTTTATGATGTTTAAATATGTTCCTTCTATCCCTACTTTCTCGAGGGTTTTTATTAAGAAAGGATGATGTATTTTGTCAAATGCTTTTTCTGCATTTATCGACAGGATTATATGGTTCTTATCCTTTGTTTTGTTAATGTGATGTATCACACTGATTGATTTGCAAATATTGAACCAGCCCTGCAGCCCAGGTATGAATCCCACTTGATCATGGTGAATAATTCCTATATGATGTTGAATTCGATTTGCTAGTATCTTGTTAAGAATTTTTACATCTATGTTCATCAGGGATATTGGCTTGTAGTTCTCCTTTTTTGTGGGGTCTCTGTCTGGTTTAAGAATCAAGATAATGCTGGCTTCATAGAATGAGTCTGGAAGTTTCCTTCCATATCTGTTTTTTGGGAATGGCTTGAGAAGGATAGGTATTAATTCTGCTTTAAATGTCTGGTAGAATTCCCCACGGAATCCATCTGGTCCAGGACTCTCAATTTGTTGGGAGATTTTTGATAACTGATTCAGTTTCTTCACTAGTTACAGACGGGTCTGTTGAAATTTTCTATTTCTTCCTGTTTGAGTTTGGGTAGTGTGTGGGTGTCTAGGAATTTCTGAGGGATTGGTTTTGATAAATCCATTTTCATTCATGATTTTATCTGTTTTGGTCTTCCTTTTGAGAAGTCTGGCTAGGGGTTCATCACTTTGGTTTGTTTTTTTCAAACAACCAACTTTTGGTTTCATTGGTCTGTTCTTTTGTTTTTTGTTTCTATATATTGTTTATTTCTGCTCAGATCTTATTATTTCTCTTCCTCTGCTGGGTTTAGGGTTTCTTTGCTGTTCTGCTTCTAGTTCCTTTAGGTGTGCTGTTAGATTTTGTATTTGGGATTTTTCTTGTTTCTTGAGATAGGCCTGGATTGCAATGAATTTTCCTCTTAGGATTGCCTTTGCTGCATCCCAAAGGGTTTGGATTGTAGTGTTTTCATTTTCATTTGTTTCCATATATTTTTTAATCCTCCTTTAATTGCCTGGTTGATCCACTCATTCTTTAGTAGGATGTTTTTTAACCTCCATGAATTTGGAGGTTTTCCAAACTTTTTCCTGTGGTTGATTTCAAGTTTCATAGCATTATGATCTGAACGTGTACATGGTATGATCTCAGTTCTTTTGTATTTATTGAGGGCTATTTTGTGAGCCAGTATGTGGTCTATCTTAGAGAATGTTCCACGTGCACTTGAGAAGAATGTGTATTCTGTTGCTTTGGGGTGAAAAGTTCTAAATATATCTGTCAAGTCCATCTGGTCCAGTGTATCATTCTTTATGGGTTTTCCGTCTAGATGATCTGTCCATTGTTGTAAGTGGAGTATTAAAGTTCCCTGCAATGACCACATTCTTACCAATGAAAGTGCTTAGGTTTGTGATTAATTCCTTTATATATTTGGGTTCTTCCAAATTTGGTGCATAAACATTTGTAATCGTTATCTCTTCTTGATGAATAGACACTGTAATTATTATAGAATGCCCTTCCTCATCTCTTGTTACAGTCTTTAGTTTAAAATCTAGTTTGTCTGATATAAGTATAGCTACTCCAGCTTTCTTATGACTTCCACTAGTATGATAGATGGTTCTGTATCCCCTCACTTTCAATCTGAAGGTGTTCTCAGGTCTAAAATGTGTCTCTTGTAGACAGCAAATAGATGGGTCTTATTTTTTTTTATCCATTCTGATACCCTGTGTCTTTGATTGGAGCATTTAGTCCATTTACATTCAGTGTTGTTATTGAAAGATATGGATTTAGAGTCATTGTGTTATCTGTAGGTTTCATGCTTGTAGTGGTGTCTCTGGTCCTTTGTGGTCTTTGCAATACTCACACAGTCCCCCTTAGGATCTCTTGTAGGGCTGGTTTAGTGGTGATGGATTCCTTCAGTTTTTGTTTGGGAAAACCTTTATCTCTCCTTCTATTCTGAATGACAGACTTGCTGGATAAAGGATTCTTGGATGCATATTTTTCCTGTTCATCACGATGAAAATTTCCTGCCACTCCTTTTGGGCCTGCCAAGTTTCAGTAGACAAGTCTGCCACTACCCTTTTGTGTCTGCCTTATATGTTCACCCTGTAGGTGAGGGCTGTTTATTCCTGGCCGCTTTCAGAATTCTCTCTTTATCTTTATATTTTGCCAGTTTCACTATGATATGTCATATAGAAGATTGATTCAAGTTACATCTGAAAGTTCTCTGTACCTCCTGGATTTCCATGTCTGGTTCCTTCCCCAGATTGGGGAAGTTCTCAGCTATGATTTGTTAAGCACACCTTTGGCCCCTTTCTCTCTCTTTTCTTCTGGAACTCCTGTGATACGGAATTTGCTGCATTTCATTGAGTCACTTAGCTCTCTAATTCTCTCCTTGTGATCCAGAATGTTTTTATTTCTCTTTTTCTCAGCTTCATCTTTTTCCATAATTTTATCTTCTATATCAACTATTCTCCCCTCTGCCTCTTCAATTCTGGCTGTCCCCACCTCTAGTTTATTTTGCACCTTGTTTACAACATTTTTTAATTCATCATGACTATTTTTTGGTTCCTTGATCTCTGCAGTGGTAGATTCTCTGGTGTCTTCTGTGCTTTTTTCAAGTCCAGCAATTAATCTTATGACTGTTCTAAATTCTTGTTCAGTTATATTGTTTATATCTGTTTTGAGCAATTCGTTAGCTGTCATTTCTTCCTGGACTTTCTTTTGAGGGGCATTCTTCCATTTCATCATTTTGGGTAGTTTTTTGTCCCTTATGTGTTTTAAAAGCTTGTTATGTGCCCTACACCTGCGAGCACTATTATATTAAAGTGGGGTCATACACTGTCTAGGGCCTGGCCCTTCAGGAGGTGTTTTTTGGAGAGTGTCACTTGCCCTCTGTTGTTGTAGTGTAGTTACTTTATCTCCCTACTTGTAGTGATGTTTTGAACCCTCCACTAGGTGTGCTTTGATTTGTTCCTTGAAGTGTCCTAGAAAGGAAAACAAAGAAACAAAAAGCAAACAGAAAACAAAAACACCCAAACACACAAACAAACCCCAAAAACAAAAATCCAGAAACATCAGCCACAAGTAAACAATAGGGTGGAGGAGGTGTTGGCAGAAGAGGCCTTGTCCCGAACAAAGAGAGAAATGACAGGAGCGGGGAAAAAGAACGAATAAAAATTGACCAGAAAAACTATAGGGCTTAATCCAGAGAGTGAGAAAGGGGAATAAAGAAGGAGGTGTGGAACATGTATCAAGAGAATGGATTAAATATGTCTGCTTAAACGAACCGACAACCAGAGTAACCAGACTAGAGGAGGGAAGAGATAAGAAGGAGAAAAGGAAGGAAGACTATATCTGTACAGTAAGAACTGTCTGAGAATTAAATCAGGCAATTAAATCAGTGCAACAGCGCTGGTCTGGAGGAAGGGCCGTCTGGTTCATCAGCTTCAATCCCACTCCAGTAGATACGCAGTTACCAGTCACGGAGGGGCGTGGTTTGGTGTAAGCAGGTCCTGCCTCCACTGTGGGCCCCGCTCTCCCTTTGCTGAAGTCTCCCCTTGTTGGTGATGGGAAGAAAAATGACGACACCGAAGTCTCTCCTCCATGGACCAGGTGTCCCAAACCACTCTTCTGGAGCAGTCTCACTGTGCCATGGGCACAAGTGAGGCGGTTTGTCCTGCTCCGCCAGCTCCTGTGCCTTGGCGTTTGGCAAACTCCTGCTCCGTTCACCCAGGTACTGGGGAAGTTCCTCTCAGCACCGCCGCATGAGTCGTCTGGCTGGCAGATGCAGGCAGGCTTTGGCCTGTCCCACTGCACTCCAGGGAGGGGATTGCTTTCTCCTACTGTGGACAGTGCCCTTGGCCTAGGCAGCTAGCCTGGGGCTGGCTCCCCTCTTACCCAGGTGTGCGATCCGGGCAGCCCGCCCCAGTCTGGAGAAAGCCCTTCAGAGATTGGCTCCTTCTATGTCCTAGTCCCTGTTTTTTTTCTTGTCCACATACAGTCCTGTGCTTCCCCAGCTGCTCTTTCTCTTCCCTTTGTCTCTCCACAGAAGGGGAACCCTCCCCTCTGTTCATTTTCTCTCTCCCAGTTCGCAGTCACCCACCTATGGCTGGTCAGGTTGTCCCTGTGGGTCCCTGTAAGCAACTGTCTCTTTTCCTCCCGGACTTTGGAGTTCAGCATCCTTTAGCTTCAACACTGCTTTGTTTGTGAGATGAGGGAACTTAGGATCCCCCTACTTGTCCTCTATGTTGGCCCGTCCTTCAAGGATACCTTTCTTAATTGCATAAAAGACAGCTAAAATATACAGCAAGTTAAAGAACAAGTCAAGGTTGCCTACTATCTATCACTCCTATTCAGCATTGTACTCGAAGTTCTAGACAGAACAGGAAGGTAAAACAAAAGATACAAGTTGGAAAGAAAGAAAAGTCATTTATAGGTTATATGAATGTTTGCAACGAAAACCACAAAAGAGTCCTCAGATAAGCCTTCTGATGAATTAATATGAAAATTTATTAAGATTGCTAAATACAAGATTATATAACAAATCTGTTGCATTTCTGTACACTAACAATGAACAGAAAAATACAATTAAAACTTGATATCATTTACAGTAGCAACAAAAATGCAGCTTACATAGCAGTAAGTTAACAAAGGATGTATAAGACTTACACACAATGTAGAAATTATACAACTTTTTTGAAAATATTAGGAGTTTATAATAGATGGAGAGATGTACAGTATGAACAGGCTGGAAGACCTAATATAAAAATTTCATTCTTCACATTGATGCACATATCAGCATCGTTCCAGTCATAGTTACAAGCAGGTTCTGAAATTCAGATGGAAGAGCAAAGGACCAAGAATACCTAAGATACTCATAAAGAAATTCAACACAATGGGAAAACTTGCCCTCTCGGGTATCAAGACTTAACATGAAGTTAAGACATCGTGTAGAATGTTATTCAGCCATGAAAAAGAATGAAATCTTGACATTTGCAACAGCCTGAATGGACCTAGAGGGTGTTATACTAAGTGAAATACGTTAGGGAAAGACAAATACCATATGATTTCACTTGTATGTAGAATCTAAAACAAAATAAAACAAAAAACCCACAAACAGACTAACAGACTCCAATATAGAACCAGGTGGTGGTTGCCAGAAGGGAAGAAGACAGATCTTACCCTGAGTGGTAGGGTTTTTGGTTTTTTTTTTAATTTTTTTTTAATGTTTTTATTTATTTTTGAGACAGAGAGAGACAGAGCATGAGCAGGGGAGGGGCAGAGAGAGAGGGAGACACAGAATCCGAAGCAGGCTCCAGGCTCTGAGCCGTCAGCACAGAGCCCGACGCAGGGCTCGAACTCACAGACTATGAGATCATGACCTGAGCTGAAGTCGGACGCTCAACCAACTGAGCCACCCAGATGCCCCTTGAGTGGTAGGGTTTTTGAAGAAGACTGTGGAGTGCAGGGTTTCTTAGGTGGCACATTGCAGACCTTTGGGTATCCCTAGATATATTTAGGGGCTGCACAAGTTCTCACTAAAAACATGTTTAATGTTGTGTTTACCGTTAAATCCTGGTATGAAAATTTAACACTAGCATCTTCTATATCATCCATATGTACACTTGATAATAAGAACTGCCTCATGATTTTTTTCCTTCTTAGTGGTACCAAGTATTTTAACTGATGCAAGGCAGTGAGCAGATAGCACTCTTACAAAGATGCCATTGTTTTTTCATGTTTATGAAGAAACTAAAACGGTTTAAGTAGCCTCATCAGAATCAAACAACTTATATGTTTATGGCAGAGTTGAGATTGGAACCTGAGTGGTGTATATTAATGCCTGTACTCTTAATCATTAAGCTGTACTTACTAGTTACAAGGCAAGTCCTCCTTTTTCATCTTTCTGGGCATCAGTTTCATCATCCGTAAAAGGGATGTAATATATACCTCATGAGATTGGTTATGAGTATTAAAAAAGGAAATTATAAATTGCTTAGCAGAGTAGCATATGGTAATGCATATTAATAAATGTTCACTGTTGTGGTTTCAGTTGTCATCATTGCCGTTACCACTATTAAAAAGATAATTATTTGCAAGGTATATTTTCACTTTTTTTTTTTTTTTTTAAGAATTATTTATAGCCTGATTCAAGATCCAGTCTGATTTATTGTTTTAGTCCCAGGGTCCGTCTCAGGTTTTTGGTCATACATGTATACAAACTAGCTTAAATATGAAATATGTCTGTTTTATCCCATAGATTGTACTTAAATTGTATTTCCTATGTGTATTGCTCTTCTTAAGAGAATGACAATTATATCTTCATTAATGACAGGATGGGTAATATTAGAGTGATTGTTGATATTTTATCGGTGCCACTCCAAAGAAGTCTCCAATGGTAATAAGGAGATTTGGTATGGCTCTATAGTTAAACTGTAGAACCTATTTTCCCACTGGCTTTTTTGCCTGTAAGGAGAGTTTTTAGTAGAGAGGCTAAGCACACAGACTCTGGAGCCAGATTATGTGGGTTCAGTTCTTTGCTCTGTATCACTTACTGGCTTTGTCACGAGTTTTTTAAGAGGCTGTCTGGCACATAGAATGTTCGGTAAATGGTAACTAATTTTTGTCACTGGTGGGTGGAAACAATGGAGGGACTCAAATCTGGGAAAGTGATAGGAGTGGACAGAGAAAATACTTAATGAAAGAATTTTAATTTGATAAATAATAATGACTTCACTAAATCTGGGATAACCTGGGAATGTCATCGCTCAGTGCATATTGCTTTTTTTTTTACTCTAGGTTGGCTTTTTTGTGAAGAGAGGATGTTCCAAAGGAATGGTTGAAATTGAATTGTAAGTGTTAAAAGTACTGAAACCACCGTTTTCTGTACAATTTCTTGATGTTCATGCATTCCTCATGACTTTAGAAAACAGTAATAACATAACGTTATGATGTAAATGTTGGAACTACTATTTCAAGGATGTTTTATCCAGAGAAGTTATTTTTTTAAGGTGTCTTAAAAACTAAATTGTAAGAATTTTTTTCAATAGAATTCTTAAAGAAATTACCTCTTGGCAGCCATTTCTGATGGATCAGAGTTAGTATTCAAGATGACACCAGTTAACCCTCCTTCGTGTATATACTTTCAGTCTTTTTTACACAGGTTTGTTTACTGCTTAGTTGATTTTTAGTGTTGTTTTTTGGAATGTTCTACAAAGTCCTGGAATTTCTAGCTTTAGGTTTTAAAAATTATCTGATAGCCTCATCGTTTTATAGGATATGGGGATATGATCTTTTTACTCAAAAACTGTGGGGGAGATGTTATATTTATATAGCAATGAGAAATAGGCATACACAAAAGATTATACTCAGTTCATTAAAATGTAATGATAGTATTTTACTGAAAGATATAAAACCAAGACTTGAATAAATGGAGAAGCTTACTATGTTCCTAGAAGCATATAGTTAATATCATTATTAACATATCAGTCCTTTCCAAATTAATATATAAATTTGACACAATTCCAATCAGAGTATCAACAGGTAAGTTTGATTGTAAAGTTTATCTGGGAGAATAAATGTGCTGGAAAACCCAAGAAGATTTTGGAAAAGTAGAGTCATGAATAAGGTATTTGTGTACTAGATGTTAGAGTGGACTATAATGCTGTTGATAGTGTGGTGTATTAGTACAGAAAATTGGAGGAGCAGAATGGAAAAAGTAGGGGCAGACCTGAATATATAACAGGATTTATTGTAAAGATGGCAGTTTAAGCTTAGGCTATAAATTACGCAAATTGAAGTAAGTTAATTGGCTATTAATTTTGTTAACATAAATTTAGAGGTTTATCAAATATTCATGAATAAAACCTAGATGTGTTAAAGGCTGAGTGAAAAAATATGTAACTTTGAAAATAATAGGGAAAAAAATGTAGATTTTTTTAAGTCTTAGGAGAAGGAGGCTCTTCCAAGCACAATAGGACCCAGTAACCATAAAAAGGAAGATAGGAAATTTAGATTGCATCCACATGCAGCTGAAAATAATGATACTGTAATTAAAAATGAGTAATAGGGGCGCCTGGGTGGCGCAGTCGGTTAAGCGTCCGACTTCAGCCAGGTCACGATCTCGCGGTCCGTGAGTTCGAGCCCCGCGTCGGGCTCTGGGCTGATGGCTCAGAGCCTGGAGCCTGTTTCCGATTTTGTGTCTCCTTCTCTCTCTGACCCTCCCCCGTTCATGCTCTGTCTCTCTCTGTCCCAAAGATGAATGAACGTTGAAAAAAAAAATGAGTAATAGACGGGAGAAAACATTTTCAGCACAAATAACCTGTACATGTCTTAAATTTACTAAAATACCAAGTCTCATGCAAGTCAGTAAAATTACTAACTGGTAAAAGAAACAAACAAAAAAATTTAACACCAAGTAAAATAAGTGGCCAAAATTATAAAAAGGATATAACTCATTAGTTATCAAGGAAATCAAAATGAGGACTTTTTTCCTTTTAGCTTAGAAAAATTTTTAAATAAAATTTAGTAATATGAAGGTATAGAGAAGTGAATCCTGTCATGTACTGTGGGAATGTAAGCACTTTATCTTACTTGGGAGTATATTATCAGGTTTTATTTTTTTTTATTTTTATTTTTTTAAAATTTTTTTTTTTTCAACGTTTATTTATTTTGGGGACAGAGAGAGACAGAGCATGAACGGGGGAGGGGCAAAGAGAGAGGGAGACACAGAATCGGAAACAGGCTCCAGGCTCTGAATCATCAGCCCAGAGCCTGATGCGGGGCTCAAACTCACGGACCGCGAGATCGTGACCTGGCTGAAGTCGGACGCTTAACCGACTGCACCACCCAGGCGCCCCTGTCAGGTTTTAAATAAATCTTTGATCCGGTTACTGTCGTAGACATTGTTTACTCATTTGCACAAAATTAGCCTTTTCTTAATTTTAATAGTGAAAAATTGTAAACACCCCAAATGTCTGTCGTCTGGTAAATGACTAAACAAAATGTGATACATTCACACAATATCTTATTCAGCTACAGAAAGGCAGGAAGTGCTGATGGATCCTGCGACATGGGTGAACCTGGAGAACGTGCTTGGTGGAAGAAGCCAGACACAGATGCTACAGACTGTATCACTGCATTTATATGAAATGTCCAGAATAGGCAAATCTCCAGAGACAGAAAATAGATTTGTGGCTGCTTAGGAAGGAGGAGTGGAGAGAATAGGGAGTGACGACTTAACAGGTTTGGGCTCCTTTTTGGGGGTGGTGAACAGATTTCGGAAATAGATGGTGGTGATGGTGACACCACCTGTGAATATGTTAAAGACCATTGTTGAAGCACATCTTCCTTCAACTATACACCTAAAAATGGTTAAAGTGGTAAATTTTATGTTATGCACATTTTACCACAATGAAAAAAAGCATTGATTCGTATATTTAAAATGGTATGTGAATTATATCTCCATTAGCCAAAGATAACTCCTGTGTTAACCTTGGTACCATTGATGGGTCACAGTGGTTTCTTCGATATTGCAACTGACATAAATATATGAAGCCAGGTATGTTTCTGACCTACAGAGGAAGTGTTAATACTTCAGTTTCAGTGTCTTTTACGGATGGCAGCAGGTGTTAAGCACTCCTGATTTTCTACTCCATCCCCATGGCCCAGTTGTTTTCTTACTTCTCTGAAGAGGCACACATGCTGGCATGCAATAGCCACTAGCTGTTATAATCTAACCAAGTGACCATGAACCAGAGTTCTGTTACCACATCTGACATGGGGGAAGTTTCCGTTTCCCCAAAGTCATTATAGTTACATTGTGGTCACTTGTTGGGAATACCAAACACAAAATCGCTCATCATTAGTTGAAATTACTCCTGTTGAACAAATCTGTTAACTGGTCACATACTCGTCGAGTGGAACAGTGGATAGAATAATCTCTGGCACACACTGATGCAGTCATTTTCAAGTAATTCTGGAGTACCTATACATTGAGGGGGAGGGGTGTACAGCATTCTGGAATTTATGGTTAGGGGCATGAGGAGAGGGACGGATACATAAATAGGTAAAATATTATTTTAGGTGATGATAGGTGCTAACGTAGAAAATCGAGCAGGAAAGGAGGACAGGGAGGGAGTGCCAGAGTAGAGTTTATGGTATTAAATAGGGTGATCAGGAAAGTTCTCACTCAGAAGATGGTACTTGAGCAAAGACTTAAAGGAGATAAGGTGATGAGCATGGAAATGCTTGGGGAAATAGCATTTTGGTGTCTGCAAATGCTAAGACTCAAGTGATATCTTGTGTGACCGCATTGCATTGAACAAGAGAATAGTAAGAGGTAAGGTCTGAAAAGATCAAGGAGCCGGCTCCTAGGGACTTGTAGGCTGCTGTGAGGACTTTGCATTTATTTATTTTTGGTAAGCTGTGAACCCACCAGGATTTGAGCAGAGACGTGGCATGATCTAAATGTCTTCTGTAGTAGTATTAACCTCCTTTGTTTTTTTACCCCTTAATTTGAAGGATTTGATTTGTCAGTTTTGTTAGTCTTTTCAGTGAATTGACTTCTGCATTGTTGTTTCTCTGTTATATCATTGTTTTCTACTTCATTAATTTCTACACATATCTTTACTAATTTTTCTTTAAACTTTTGGGTTTTTTTTTTTTGCTTTTTCTAATTTCTTGAAATTGATATTTATTGTACAAATGTGTAGTCTTTTATTTTCCTTAATATAAACAGGTTAAAAATTTCCCTGTCAATACTGCTTAGCTCTTTCTCCTAAGTTTTGGTATATAAAGCATTTTCCTATTTTTCAGTTCTGAATATTTTCTTCATTTTCTTTATGAGTTCATAATTAGAAGTTCTTTAAAATTCTCATGTAGTGGTTTTCTTGTTATATTTTACTATTGATTTCCACTTTGATGATAGTACTGTAGTAGAAAAAATATATATTATAAATAATATGTTAAATTATATATGTGCTCTTGTATAATATATAACATTACTATATTATATAGAGTTATATATATATGGTCATGTTATCAACCCTTTGACATTTGTCAAGGTATACTTATCATAGTGAGCTTTCATAAATGTTACCCGCTGGATTGAAAGAATGAGTATTCTGCTCTTGTTATGTGCAGTATTGTCTATTTGTCCATTAGTTCAACTGATTAATGATATTTTTAAATCTTGTAAATTTATGATTTTAGTCATCAGATCGATTCTTTACTGAGAAAGGTGTTTTACATTATACTTCTGTGTAGATTTGTCAGTTAGCCTCATCCTGTCAGTTTTTGCTTTATGTATTTTCAGGACGTTATTAGTTGCAGCTAAGATTCACATTGCTTGATCTTCCGAGTGAATTGAACTTTCTGTTGTTGCATACTGACTTCTTTGTCTTTTGATGCATCACCCTTAGAATGTGTTTAACTTGCCACTAATGTAGTTGGCAGCTTTCTTTTTTAAGTATTTTTCAGGTTTTATTCATTTATTTCAAGTTTTTTAAGACCTTTAATATCTCATTTGAACAAGGATAGCTGGTGTTGTTTATATTGCTTTTTACATAATGCATATGATCCATTACATGTATTGAATGACTTACATTTTTGGATTTACTTTTACTGCCTTATTCCATGCTTTTTATTTGTTCTACTTTTCAGTATATCTTTTTTCTCATGCCTTTGTTTGGATTTTTGTTTGCCTTAATATTTTCTTTACTGTTTTGAAAATTAGTCATTCTTGTTTTAGTGGTTAGAATTGTTAACATATATATTTGAATTTGAGTCTAGACTTAGATGTCTTTATTTTCCTATTGAATAAAGACCTTAGATTACTTTTATTTGAATAATTTCCCTGAACTATTTTAATTTTATCTTATCAAGTCTTTAAGATATAATAACTATAAATAACTCTCATTGTTTGTTTAGAATTATCCTGTGTATTTTTGGTTTGCCTTGCTTTTTATTCTTTCTTGCATTTTTGTGATTTCCTCTGGGATTACTTTCTTTCTGCCAGAGGACATTTTTTAAAGTTTTCTTTAATGAGGATCTTCTAGTGGAACACTAAGTTTTTGTCTGAAAATGATGATCTTTTGCTATCAATCTTGAAAGGTGTATATGCTGGATATAAAAGTCTACATCGATAGGTCTTTTTTCTTTTTCTTTTCTTTCTTCTTTTTAAGGTTTATTTATTTTTGGGAGAGTGCATTCAGGGGAGGGGCAGAGAGAAGGGGACAGAGGATCTGAAGCGGACTCTGCACTGACAGCAGCGAGCCTAACGTGGGGCTTGAACTAACAAACTTCAAGATCACGACCTGAGCCAAAGTTGGGCTCTCAACAGACTGAGTCCTCCAGGTGCCCCAATAGGTCTTTTCTCAACATATGTGAAGTATTATTCCATTGTCTTCAGATGTGAATCTGATCTTAGTTTCTTTCATAGTAATTCTCCTTTTCTGAAGTGATTTTTTAAAATCCTATCTCAGTTTTTGGTGTTTTATAGTTTTACACCATATATTTAGATGTGGATTTATTGTTTGTTTATTTTGCTTGGGATTTAGTGAGCTTCTTAAATTTATGGTTTGGAAAATTCTTATATATTATCTCTTCATATATTGCCTCTGATCCATTCTTTGTCTCTCTTCCTTCTGGAACTGTATTTTTTTTTTAACGCTTATTTTTGAGAAAGAGATAGAGGGAGGATGAGTGGGGGAGGGGCAGAGAGAAGTGGAAACACAGAATCCAAAGTAGGCTCTAGGCTCTGAGCTGTCCGCACAGAGCCCAGCGTGGGGCTCGAACTCAGAAACTGTGAGATCATGACCTGAACCAAAGTCATACACTTAACAGACTGAGCCACCCAGGCTCCCCTGGCACTCTTATTAGATATTGGGCTCTAAGTCATCTGTGTCTCTTTACATCCTTCATATTTTTCATTTTTTTATGTCTTTGTGCTCCATTCTAGTCCATTTCCCTGTGGTTCTTTTTCACATCCTAGATATAAGTCAATATTTTCCATCTTCTATTTCTTGAAATACAGTGAATATACTTATTCTGTACTTGCCCATTGTTTCCAGTATGATTCTTTGTTATTTCTGCTAGTTCGTACTCTTGATGCTTTGTTTTTGTGTGTTTACAGTAAGCCGCTCCTTTCTCTTTGAACTTCGTGTTAATTCTTTGAGGGTAAAGGTAGATTCCTGCTGAGGGCATTTTCACTGACTTCTGCAGCAGATCATTGGATACTTTCAAACCAGGATCAAAATACACACAATTCTCAGTTGGTGCATTTTGAATCTTAGGTATATCATGTAACTAAATTCAAGATACTAATCTGTTTGAGACTGACTTGTGGTTAATAAGCGTGTCAGGAGAGACTTTTTCCATCCAAGCCATAGTTTGCAACAGGCACTTCGCTGGGTCTGGTGATGGTGGTGGTGTACTTCTAGTTTACCCTTCCATGAGGGTGTAGTCTTCTGGGGCTGGTTTTTATTAGACCCTCCACTTTGGGTAGCTGTAGGCCTCCTCTGCAGCCCCTCTGCTGGGTGATTATGAAAATGTGTAAGGCTTTTTGGTGGAATACATGCTCCCAGGGTAAAAGCCATTTTCATTTTTCCACTTCTGGATCTCCACCTGCACTGGGTTTGGCCAGAATTACTTACTTTCAAGCTAACTCATAAATGCATTTGTGAACATATTTTAATATTTCATTATTTGTAGTTTACAGCAAGAAGCTCAGGAAGGGTACTTCATTAGTCATTCTGCTGGAAATGAAAATTTAAAACGACTTTTTTTTAAGTTGTGAAATCTTAATGTTTGGAGTGTTCTGATTACAATATAGTCTATATACACAACATTTACAAATTATCATTGTCATTTAGCCATTGAATACCAATAATTTATCTTTCTACCACATGCTGCTGATTCCCAGTGAAGAAGATGGATGGGAGGTGTGGAGCAGTAGTACTTCTAAAAGCAAGAAATAAGTAAATACCCTTCTTTCAGATTCTGTATTGCTTAATGTTCCTTTGTAAGGCTGTATGTTGTGGTCTCCTCTGAATTCAGAGTAGAGTATGTGATGAGGAAGGCATGGGCTACCTGTATGACTGGGCTAGTTCTGATGTCTGGAAGTGCTTATGCAAGAATTGGTTTCTATTCATATATTTTCCAAGTAGTGGAAGTTTCAGCGTTTAGTTTTTGTATGCTTTAATATGCCAACCTGTTTTGAATTGCAGTCAACGCATGTGATTGGAGAATAACATAATTTAAAGGATAAATAACTTCAGATATATAAATTCTCTGTCAGTGTTTGGAAATTAGTATTGGCATTTGCTGTAACAGTTTAAATAATTGTGATGTTGAATCTGGTAACTTACGTGTGGTCAATTAAGTATCATTACCAATAAAATATCAAGATTTCCTTCTTTGGAGGGGCCAAAATATCAGAAGGAATAAAAATTGTAGTAACAGTCCTGCCTGGCAACCTTTGTTGCAAGAGAATTTTGGAAATTTTGTTTCTAAAGTGATACATACAATTTTGAATGTAAGGATTTTTAAATTATTTTTTAAATAGGTTCAGAAATTCTGGAAATCTTACCATCACCCGTGAAATTGACGTGGCAAAAAATCAGTCATCTTGGTTCATCAACAAAAAATCTACAACCCAGAAAGTGGTGGAAGAGCAAGTTGCAGCCTTAAATATTCAAGTGGGCAATCTTTGCCAATTTCTACCTCAGGTATGAGAGAAATCAGTGTACAGATTGGAAAATTGCATGTTTCTTCCTCTTCATGCCATATGAGAATAGAAATACTTTTCACGAGATGTTCTCATGGGTGCTATTTAAACTAACAGCCTGGTAATGTTAATACTCACTGTTCTTTGTAAAAGATAGCATCTCATCTCCTATTATGATCTTATTGTAGTGATTTGAAGTGATAAGTTGAAAGTCTCAATTGCAGAATATTGTAAAGGGTATCAAGTTGTATTGTTTTGAAGTAGAGTAACTTGGATGGCCATGTGCTTACACTTTGTAGTCTCTTAAAATTTTGTTAATAAATAACTTCTTAATCGTGTTTTTGTATAAATACATCAAGTATACTTGATACGCTAAAACTCTTAAATCGGTACGTGTGCCTTCTAAAACTTTGTCATATTTTAAATTTTAGTAAAAATATCCTGAAAATGCACATTAGATGTTAAATGTTGAAGTGAATGTTATTACATCTTTGAGTGCTGTCTAGTGTCTGAATCATAGTTCATATTTTCCATTCGGAAACAATGATTTGATTACATATGTCCAAATTAAATACAGATTTAAAATTTGAAAGCATTGTTAGCTGGTGTCTGATATGAAGTAGATGTTTGAAATGTCTTTTTTCTTAACTTCTAACATTCCAACTGATGAGTGGTAGATAATGATCATTTCAATCCAGGGGACTGTTTTTTCTTTTATTCCCAAGCTATTTATTATGTGTATATAAACACTTTGCCTTAGAAATATTGGCATAGAAATTTTTAAAAGGTTCTCAGAAAGATGAGAGTTCATACCCTAAGTTTATATTTATCATTTAAAAATTTTTTTTTCAACGTTTATTTATTTTTGGGACAGAGAGAGACAGAGCACGAACGGGGGAGGGGCAGAGAGAGAGGGAGACACAGAATCGGAAACAGGCTCCAGGCTCTGAGCCATCAGCCCAGAGCCCGACGCGGGGCTCGAACTCACGGACTGCGAGATCGTGACCTGGCTGAAGTCGGACGCTTAACCGACTGCACCACCCAGGCGCCCCTATATTTATCATTTTAAAGAATAGTGTATGAGGGACATTTATATTGGCACATCTTATAATTTTTTTCTTTTCAAAGTTTCATCTTGACAGGCGCGATCATTGAATGATATATGTTTTGAAGATATTTATAAGTGATAATAGTTGTTGATATTTAAATTTTGTGCTCTAGGATAAAGTTGGAGAATTTGCTAAACTGAGTAAAATTGAACTCCTTGAAGCTACTGAGAAGTCCATTGGACCTCCAGAAATGCACAGATACCACTGTGAACTCAAAAACTTCAGGGAGAAAGAAAAACAACTAGAGGTATTTATAAATAGACAACTCATTTCTATTGTTCCTCACTGATTTTTGTCTTTCATAATGTGGGGAGTGAATAGGAGCTCTGATTCATTGAGTGACTTCATTTATTTGTGATTTTTTTTCTCACGTAGGATTTTATTGCTAACATGAAACTAGGTGACAAAAAGTGAGAAATGGATTTGATCATGGAAAGTTTGAAAAATCTGACTACCATTTCATCAAACACATGTTACGAATTAAATTTCTAAAGAACCAATCATACTATTTTAAAGTATGTTTTTACCTCTCAGGAAGTTTCAATATTATTCTTTTACTCATTTAGCATTTCTTAAACACCTGCCATGAGTCAGGACCCAAAAGGCTTTGGGGGAGTACAGCAGATACCCTGTAGCTTTTGACACAGTGTCTCTTTTGAACCATTTCTATATTTTTTCAGTTGCAGGAGGTAGGTTAGACTTTATGAGTCCTTTTATAGAATATCCTCTTAAAAGGTGTTTTGTGTAATGAATCATTCTCCATGTCCCAGCCACTAAAATAAATCCAGTATATTTTTGTAATCAGACGCCTTATAAACAAATGCTTTCTCTTACACCGTAACTGCCCATACTTAATAATATGCATATTGTTGTAATTTAATATTTATTCTACTTAATCAGACTGAATGACCCAAGGAGTAGTAATTATTTTATATTGCTCTAGATACTTATTAAGTCTTTTTACCTTTGCCCCCACGGACCAGTCTCATACATTAGTTTCCCCACCGCCCCCCTTCATGCTTTTAGTTACTGCCATTTCATTTACCTGCGGTCACTCGCGGTCTAGAAGCAGATGATCCTCCTGACATATTGTCACAAGTACAGCAATAATCTGACATTACATCACAGTGCCTCTGTCGGTCACCTCACTTCACGTGCCATTTTATCACTCATGTCAGTCATCACAAGCAGAAGGGTGACAACAGTGCAGTATTTTGAGAGAGACCACATCCACATGACTTTTATTACAGCATATTGTTACAGTTATTCTGTCATGTTATTGTCAGTCTCTGTGTCTCATTTATAAATTAAGCTTTATCATAGGTATGCATGTATAGGGAAAACCAGGTATGTAGGGTTTGGTACTATTGTGGTTTCGGGCATCATCTAGTGGTTTGGGGCTGTATTCCCCACAGATAGGGGAGGGACTACTGTACTCCATCTGAAACACTCCCCGAGACCGCTGCCATCCTCTGAAAGAACGCAAGCATGTATTGTACTAGGTTCTGAGTACATCTTTGCGCTTGTGAACTCGCAGTCTGAAAGCCAGATCTTACCTTCCCTCGTTTCATTTCTTAGTCCTTAACTCATGAGTTACAAATCTTAATAACTCATAACATACAAATCTTAATAACTCATAACATACAAACCTTAATAATACTACTTTTCACGTTCCAGCTTTTGTTGAACTTGCACTTACAGTAAGTACATCACTTGTGCCCTTGAGGCGAGTGGGGCAGATACCTGTCTTCTCTTTAGGCAGGAAGACTCTAGGCTCAGGTGTGGCAGGGCTTCCTCACAGTTGCCCAACTAATAAATTGTAGAGCCTAGACCAGAACTCAGGCATGCATGTTAGTTTTACACAGTTCTTAAGAACTCCTGTGAAATTCTTTATTGTGAAATTTTGCTAGCATTGTCTTTCATTATTAAAAGATTTGACCTGTTGTCTTCTCAGTTAAGCGACTTGTTACATATTTGTTTTAGACCTCGTGCAAAGAGAAAACTGAATATCTAGAGAAAATGATTCAGAGGAATGAAAGATATAAACAAGATGTGGAGAGATTCTATGAACGTAAGCGACATTTAGATTTGATTGAGATGCTTGAAGCGAAAAGACCATGGGTGGTAAGTCTTAATTATCAGAGGCAAAAATAGTGACTCTTTTTACTGGCAGAAAAGCTATGAAGAAGGCACTAATTGCTCTGTATTCAGATTAGGTGTTTTTGTTCATTTTTGCCATAAAAATCATCATAAAGTTTGTCTCTGTGGTATGATGTAGCTGTATACTTGTAGAGCGGGTAACAGTTGATTGTGCTCTTTATTTTTCTGGATATGAGTCCTCAACAGGTAGTTTTGTTTTATAAAATGTAATGATCTAAAAATGTTTACACATATAAAAATAAACTCTTGGAGTGTCCGTAGGTCTCTGAGCATTCACTTGGCGTGTACTGCTGATAACTGATTTTTGGTCTGGAAGGAGCTGCACGCTATGTGCTGTAATTCTCTACTCCTGCTTCATAAGCTTATTGATGCTGCTGTTTTCTTCCTAATCACCCTATGATGAATAGTGTCCCAGACCATAGTTTGGACTCAAGAGTCAGTTCCCTCAGTGCATTTCTTTTTGATGGGCGGAACAGATTGAGGAAGTTTCATAATGTTTGTTCCAGGCTTAGGATGGAAATAGTTGTTAATAGAATGGAAAAATGAGTGGCTGTATTTGTGGCCTTTCTCCCCCCACCTCATCACCCTCTCCTGTCCCACGATCCCATTTTTCTTAAACTTTTTCCTTTCTTTAGCTTGTTTTGATTACATTTTCCTGTGTCCATTATTAGTCTTAAACCTACTTTATGTTTCTCCTTTAAAGTCTTTTGGTTAATCCTTTTCTTTCTAAGATTGATTTCAATCTTTTTTCGTTTTTTAAAAATTTACTCACATGTTTATAATCTTTTCTTCCTCCCGTTCATTCTTACTGTATGCTCTCTTAGTACTCCACTTACTTTTGTTATTTTTTAGCAAATGTTTATTAATTCCTGTGACATGACAAGCCTCATTTTTACCTGCATGCTGCTTTTTGTTCTCCTTTTGACCCATTTTCCTCGTTTTTTTTTTCATTTTTACTTTTTACATTTTACTGTTTTTCATTTTTACTTTTACCATAATTGAATTTCTTTTGTTTATTTGTAAGTTCTGATATCCTTCCTCTATTGAGAGACTAGAGGAAACCCTTATTTTAGTAGCAATTAGTATGTAAGTTTCAGAACCCGGGAGGGATGGAAGTCGGAGTCTGACCTCGTAATAGAGACAAGTACTATGAGAGTGTCAAGCTTCTTTATACGTCGTTGGAATTCACTATATCTGACGTTGTTTTTTATGGCAAACTTTATACTCGTGGACCTGCCAAAAGGATATCAAAAGGGTTTTTTCATAGATTTGGTTTTTCCTGCACCTTGATTTTAGTATATGTCTTAGCTTAAGCTAGTAGTGCATTAACTTCTGTTTTTTGAATTAATTACAAGGAATATGAAAATGTCCGTCAGGAGTATGAAGAAGTAAAGCTAGCTCGAGACCGAGTGAAGGAAGAGGTCAGAAAACTTAAAGAAGGGCAGATCCCTATGACACGTCGAATTGAAGAAATTGAGAGGCAGCGTCAGAGTTTGGAGGCTCGAATCAAAGAGAAGGTACTTCTCTGGCTCATTTTTGAATTTTCTGTGTTTTATTTTAGCAAATACAAGAGCTCTTTTGCCATCTTTTAAGGTATTTTGTAGATGGACTTGTAGCTTTCATCGTTTACATTCTCTGACTGAATTCGGCCACCACGGGGTTTTTAGGGTCTAATCGTCACATTTGGACAGTTGCTACTTTATAGAAATTCCAAGATACAAAAGGGAAAACTGAAATGTGATTGTTTTAATTATAAGAGGATTCAGAGTAGTGTTCCTAGAAACATTGAACTCCTTTTGTGAGTGCATTGTAGAAAACCTTGTGTGTCTTAGAATACATAGTATTCTATGTATTCTGTGCCATATTCTGTGGCATATGGAATATACTATTTTTTAAAAAATGTATTTAAAACATTTAAACCTAAGGGGTGCTTGAGTGGCTCAGTTGGTTAAGCAACTGACTCTTGGTTTGCCTGAGGTCATGATCTTGGGGTTTCTAAGCCGGTGCAGAACCTGCTTGGGATTCTCTCTTTCTTTCTGCCCCTCCCACGCACACACACGCATTCTCTCTCTTGCGCGCGCGCGCTCTCTCTCTCTCTCTCTCTCTCAAAACAAATAAACTAAACATTTTAAACCTAAATTAAAAATTTTTATGGTCATGGCTGTTAACTTTAGGGAGATTTTGGAATCAGATGTTAAGAATGGTTTAAACTATGGGTTCCTGCTATCCTAATAGGATTATTTTTAGGATCAGATGAAATAACATGAGATAATAAATGTGAAGAAATAAAGAAAACATATGTATGCATATTGCTACAGCTGTTGTTAATATCAATAGGAATAACCTTTTATAGATTTGCAGGTAACTTAGTATTTTTGGTGATGATTATGAATTTGGTTTGAAAGAAATCATGAAAAAGCGTGGTGGGTTAATTTAATATTTTGATGGCTGGGGCCACATAATTTGCTTGCTTGAGATTTTAACTAAATTCCCCTCCTTCTGGTTCAATCTTACAGGCAACAGATATTAAAGAGACATCTCAAAAATGCAAACAAAAGCAAGATATTATAGAAAGGAAAGATAAACAGGTAAGATTTTGTATTGACATTTTTATTATGCTAATTTACCCTAACTTTTTGGTGTTCGGGTCTGGATTATGGGACGACTTTTTGTTCGGGAGTTGTTTAAAGTTTTCTTCATTCTCTGCCTCTTAATCTGTGAGGGATATTAAGATCTGGAAGTAGAGAAGTTGCACAGAGGGTAATTAGGAAAAATTCTCAAAACTACTTATCAATAAGCATTATGATCTTTGTAACTGGGTGGCTATAGTTTTTTAATGGTAAAATTGGATTTAGTTATCTCAGTAGCAGAAATTAAATTTTAAGAGATTCTGTTTATGTTAAGATAGGACATTACAAAGCTAATGCAGATTCTTTGTGCACAGGTGTGGGGCTTGATGGCAAAATTATTTTAGGATGACTATGCAAGAAGACGGGCTTTTTAGCTAAGAGATCCCCAGCTATATGTGGGGTTTTGTTCTTTGGAACCATTCAGAAACTAAAATTTGAATTACCTCTCTTAGGGAAAGGTGTATAACCTGAAGCATTCCTGGCAGTTGAAGCATTATGTTAATCTTCCAGTTTTCAGCCTCACCCTTTTTTCTGTGCCTTCATCTTCAAAGCCCAGGCAGGCACCTCTCTAATTTCTCCAGAGAATAAACCTCACATTTCCATGGCAGAAGCTAGGCTGTCCGTGTCAGGTGCTCAGGTTGTCTGTATGGATGGGGTGCAGGAGGTAGGGCAGGGCAGTCCTTTTGTACTTGCCATCTCCTAGTTGTTGAGAGTCTCTGGGATTTGTATTTTGGTTTTTGTTTTGGAAGAGTCTTTTCCGTGTCCTTTCATGCCTTTTACCCTGTAGCTCTTAGACTAACTAGGCTGCTAAATTAGTTGTCCCTGTGCTGTCTCTCCTTTTATGAATGTTATTGAAATCTCCCAATTGCTGGTGTCTCCTCCCTTGTTCCCTCTATCCTTGTGGGAGTGAACCCTTTTTTTAGAGTTTAGAAGGGAAAAGGCATAAAGATTTCATCTTTAAAACCCTGAACAGGAATACAGGTTGATAAGTTGTGTAATTAAACCATCCTTATGTTTCTGTCACACATCTTACTTGGTATTTTAATATATTGCTGGATTCAACTAGAAAATCTTGTATTTAGGATTTTTCGCACCATGTGAGATTGGCCTAAAATTTTCTTTTGTTTCATCCTTAACTGGTTTTTCAGTGTTATGCTGACTTCTTAAATAGTTTAATGCTCCTTGAACCGATATTGTCTTTTTTTTCCCTAATGTATTTGTTAGGGCTTGTCATTTTTATAAGTTATTTCATTTTTAACTTTTAATAAATAACATTTTAGGGTATAAATACTTTTCTTGTTATCACTTGGTTGTATCTCCTATGTGTTGATAAGTGCATTTCTTTTTTTTCCCTTTAAGATTTTATATTTTCAGTTTAATATTTTTATTCATTTAAGATTATATAGGAGTTCATACTGTTTTAATGTCTATGAATATGTAATTTCAAAACCTTAATGTAGAGTTCTAATTCTGTTCCTTGATGGTTAATAAATGTCGACCTTATTGTAGATATTTTGAGATCTCTTTGGACTTTTATATTTGGTTTTATACATGTTCTTTATATATATTCAAAAAGAATGTGTATTCAGTCTTTAGGTGTGGAGTTTTATATGTGTGTGTATATATATTTGTATGTATGTATGAATATACTTACATATGTGTTAGAACAGGTTTACCATGCTTATATTATGCAGATGTTCTACATACTTTCTTACCTACCTGATTTATCCATTTTTAAAGTGAAATACTTTCTGTGAGTGTAGATATGTCTATTTTGCCTCAAAATTATATTAGTTTTTGCTTCCTAGATTTTAAAACTATGGTGTTTTGTTACTCCTGCATCATGTTTTAATTTATTTGATCTGGTATGAGTAGTATATACTGGGTTTTGTTTTGTAGTTTTTGTTAATTTCGTGTGTTGACACTTTTTCATACAGTAAGGGAGTTGAACCAGTTCCATTTACTGTTGTTTTCTACTTACTATACTTTTTGTTTGATTTCTCCTGCTTCCCTTCCTACTTTCTGTTGCTGTTGATAAAGGTTTTCTTACGCCATTTTTCCCCTAAAATTGTATATTCTAATCCTATTCTACTGATTACTCTTAAAGTTTAAATAACATGTTTTTCATAGTTATCAGCATTTGTATTCTTCCATTTAATTAAGATACTTTCTCTTCCTCCGCTCCATGTCTGTACTCAGAAATTTTACTTGTCAGTTATTTAAAATGTTATTTTTTACCATCTGTGGTTATTTAGACTTAATAATGTTTTATTGGCTTTTTCGATCTTAGTACTTCTTATATCATCCTTCTGCCTCTTAGGAGGTGGTTTTTTTGTTGTTTTTTTTCTTGCTGGATATTTTCTGTGGGTGTTTTAGAAATACGCTTTGGGTGATGAACTTTCTGAGGCCTTATATGTTGGAAAATACATCTTTTGCACTCATTCTAGAATATTAATATTGATGAATCAAATTCTAAATTCTAAATTGTTTTTTCATAACACTTTGACAATCTTTCCTGTGTGTCCCACGAGGTCCAGTATTGTTCCTGAGAAACAGCAGATATGAGAGATAGGCCCTTGAAGAAAAAAGAAGGGAAATTAAATTTGATTCTAAATGCTGTGAGAAACTCAGAGGGTGTTGGAGGTTTTTAAGCCAGAGAGAAACAGTATTTCATATATTTTTTTAATAACACCCAGGATTGCCTTATGGAGAATGGACCATGTGGGACAAAAAAGTAGAGGGTTCAGTTATGAGGCTGCCGAGGTAGGCTAGGCACATGAGAACGGTGGCTTCCCCTCACGTGGTAGCAGTTGACAAGCTAATTTAGAAAACTGAACCACAGAATTTGCTGAGGGAGTAGATAAAAGGATTGAATTGTGGAGGAATCAAGGATCATATCTAACATTTTCACTTCACAATTGGATGGATAATTGTTCCTTGTACTGAAATGAGGATTGTGAAGAGGGGGAAAATGAAGAGTTCTGTTTGACTATAGAAAGTTTCATCCTTTTACTTTAAACCTGTTTGTGTCTTCAAATCTAAAATGTGTTTCCTAGGGCACCTGGGTGGCTTAGTCGGTTAAGCATCCAACTTCGGCTCAGGTCATGATATTACTGTTCGTGGGTTTGAGCCCCACATTGGGCTCTGTGCTAACAGCTGGGAGCCTGGAGCCTGCTTTGGATTCTGTGTCTCCCTTTCTCTCTGCCCCTCCCCTGCTCGCACTCTGTCTCTCTCTCTCTGTCTCTCTTTCTCTCTCCCTCAAAAATAAATGTTGAAAAAAAAATTAAAATGTTTTTCTGGTGGATCACGGCTTTTCCTTTGTCTAATTGAAATAAATATTAACGTACAGTGTTACGCTGGTTTCAGGTGCACCACATACTGATTCAACAGTTCTGTATATTACTCCTTGCCTTATCATAAGTGTAGTCATCACCTATCATCATATGATGTTATTCCAATATTATTGACTGTTTCCTTATGTTCTTTTCATCTCTGGTTTATTTTATAACTGGAGGTTTTTATCTCCTTAATCCCCTTTACTTCACCCATCACCCCACTCACTCCCTTCTGGCAACCACCAGTTTGTTTTTTGTACTTAAGAGTCTTTGTTCATTTGTGCGTTTTTTAGATTCCATATATAAGTGAAATCATATGGCATTTGTCTTTGACTTATTTCACTTAGCATAATTCCTCTAAGTCCATTTATGTTGTTGCAAATGGAAAGATCTCATTCTTTTTTATGGCTAAGTAATATTCTGGTTGTGTGTGTGTGTGTGTGTTCTTTATCCATTCATTTACGGATGGACACTTAGGTTGCTTCCATATTTTGCCTGTTGTAAATAATGCTACGGTAAACGTAGGGGTGCGTATATATTTTCAAACTGGTGTTTTCGTTTTCTTTGGGTAGTGGAATTACTGGATCTTACAGCATTTCTGTTTTTTATTTTTAAGTTTTCAGGGAACCTGTATACTGTCGTCCACAGTGACAAATGGTCTGCACCATTTTATATTCCTTCCAGCAGAACACAATGGTTACATCCTTGCCAACGCTTGTTAATTGCCTTTTTGATACTAACCTTTCTGACTGGTGCTAAGTGTTCACTCATTGTGGTTTTGATTTGCATTTCCCCAATGATGAGAGATGTTGGGCACCTTTTTATTTATCTTTTGGCCATCTGTATGTCTGCTTTGGGAGAATGTCTGTTCAGGTTCTCTGCCCATGTGTTAATCAGGTTAGTTGTTTTTTGTAGTTTTTTTTGGTATTGAGTTGCATAAGATCTTTATATATTGTATATTAACTTCTTACCAGATTGGATATTAACCTTGTATCGCATGCAAACATCTTTTTGTTCACTAGATTGCCTTTTTGTTTTGTTGATAGTTTCCTTCACTGTGCAAAAGCTTTTCATTTTGGTATACCAGTAGGCCCAATATTTATTTTTGCTTTTGTTTTCCCTTGCCTGAGGAGACATAGCCATAAATACCTTGCTGAGGACAGTGTCAAAAAAATTACTGCCTATGCTGTCTTCTAGGAGTTTTATGGTTTCAGGTCTTACATTTAGGGAATTTAATCCATTTTAGTTAATTTTTGTGTATGGTGTAAGGAAGCAGCCCAGTTTCATTCTTTTACACGTAGCTATTGAGTTTTATCAACAGCATTTATTGAAAAGACTTGTCTTGTCTTTATTGTATATTCTTTCCTCCTTTGTTGTAGATTGACTATATGGGTGTGGGTTTATTTCCAGGCTCTGTGTTCTGTTCCACTGATCAGTGTGCCTGTTTTTTTGGACTGGTACCATACTGTTTTGATCACTATAGCTTTGTAGTATATCCTAAAATTTGGGATTGAGATACTTCCAGCTTTGCTTTCTTTCAAATTTTCTTTGGCTATTTAAGATCTTTTCTGTTTCCATCCAAAGTTTAGGATTATTCTAATTCTGTGAAAAAATGCTCTTGGTATTTTCATAGGGATTGCATTGAATCTGTAGATTGTTTTGGACAACAGAACAATTTAATGATACTAATTCTTCCATTCCATGAGCATGGTCTGTCTTTCATTTGTGTCACCTTTGGTTTCTTTTATCAGTGTGTTGTAGTTTTCAGAGTGTATGTCTTTCACCTCCTTGGTTAAATTTATGCCTCGGTATTTTTTATTTTGGGGGTGCAGTTATAAATAGGATCATTTTCTTAATTTCTCTTTTTGCCCTTATATTAATAGTGTATGGAAATGCAACAGATTTCTTTATATTAATTTTGTATTCTGCGTCTTTACTGAATTCACTTATCAGTTCTAACAGTTTTTTGGTGGAGGCGTTAGAGTTTTCTGTATGTTAGTGTCACGCCATCTGCAGATAGTGACAATTTTTACTTCTTTTAACAGTTTGGATGTCTTTTATTTTTCTTGTTTGGTTGTTGCAGCTACAACTTCCAGTATTATGTTGAATAAAAGTGGTGATAGTGGATGTTCTTTTCTTGTTCTTTTTTTTTTTTTTTTTAATTAAATTTTTTTTTTCAACGTTTATTTATTTTTGGGACAGAGAGAGACAGAGCATGAACGGGGGAGGGGCAGAGAGAGAGGAAGACACAGAATCGGAAACAGGCTCCAGGCTCTGAGCCATCAGCCCAGAGCCTGACGCGGGGCTCGAACTCACGGACCGCGAGATCGTGACCTGGCTGAAGTCGGACGCCTAACCGACTGCGCCACCCAGGCGCCCCTCTTTTCTTGTTCTTGATCTTAAAGGAAAAGCTTTCAGTTCTTCATCGAGTGTGATGTTAGATATGGGTTTTTCATAGATAGTCTTTATTATGTTATGTTTCTCTCTAAACATGAATGGATGTTGTATTTTGTCACATGTGTTTTTCTGCATATATTGAGATGGTGATAGGATTTTTATACCAGAGTATCACATTGATTGATTTGCGAATATTGAACCACCTTGCATCCATGGAATAACTTCTACTTGGTCATGGTGAATGATCCTTTTAATGTGCTGTCGAATTTGGATTGCTAATACTGTACTTTGTTGAGGATTTTGCATCTGTATTCATCAGATACTGGCCTGTAGTTTTTTGGTTGGTTGGTTGGTTGGTTGGTTGGTAGTATCTTTGGTTTTGGTATTAGCGAAATGCTGGCCTCATAGAATGAATTTGGAAGTTTTATTTCCTGTTCCAATTTTTGGAATAGTTTGAGAATAGGTATTAACTCTTTAAATGTGTAGTAGATTTCACCTGTGAAGCCATCTGGTCCTGGCCTTGTTTGCTGAGAGATTTTTGAGTAGTGATTCAATTTCATTACTAGTATTTGGTCTGTTTGAATTTTCTGTTTCTTCCTGATTTGGGGAAGTTACAGGTTTCTAGGGATTTATCCATTCCTCCTAGGTTGTCTTATTTGTTGGCCTATAATTTTTCATAATATTTTCTTATTTATATTTCTGTGGTGTCCATTATTTCTTTTCCTTCACTTGAGATTTTATTTGAGTCCTCCCTTTTTTTTTTCTTGATGCGTCCAGCTAAAGGTTTATCGATTTTGTTTAATCTTTTCAAAGAACCAGGTCTTGGTTTCTTTTATCTTTTTTTATCTTTCTATATTTCATTTGTTTCTACTTTCATCTTTATTATTTTCTTCCTTTTACTAGCTTTGGGTTTGCTTTGTTCTTTTTCTAGCTTCTTGCAGTGTAAGGTTAGGTTGTTTGAGATTTCCTTGTGGAGATAGGCCCTGTATCACTATGAAATTCCCTCTTAGAACTGCTTTTACTGCGTCCCAAAGATTTTGGCCCATTGTGTTTTCATTTTCTTTTGCCTCTGTGTATTTTTTTATTTCCTCATTAATTTCTTGGTTGACCCGTTCATTGTTAAGTAACATTTTGTTTAGCTTCCATGTGCTTATGTTCTTTCCAGATTTTTCTTGTAATTGATTTCTAACTTTATACCATTGTAATCAGAAAAGGTGCTTGATATGATATGATTTCAGTCTTCTTAATTATTGAGACTTTGTGGCCCAATGTGATCTATTCTGGAGAATGTTCTGTGTGCACTTGAAAAGAATGTGTATTCTGTTTTTGGATGGAATGTATTGTATATATCTGTTAGATCCAGCTAATCTAAGTGTTGATCAAAGCTACTGTTTCTTTGTTGATTTTTTTTTTTTTTTTTTTTTTGGTCTGGATGATCAAAGTGTTAAAGTCCTCTACTATTGATTTCTCACTTTGTTTGTTAATATTTACTTTATGTATTTAGTTGCTCCTTTGTTGGTTACATAGTTATTTACAGTTGTTATATCTTCTTGCTGGACTGATCTCTTTATCAGTGTGTAGTGCTGTAGTTCTTTGTCTCTTGCTTTAGTATTTGTCTTAATGTCTGTTTTGTCTGATATACACACTGCGACCCTTGCTTTTTGTTGTTCTGCTTTATTTGCATGGAATATCTTTTTCCATCCCTTCACTTTGGTCTGTAGGTGTCTTGATGTCTGAGGTGAGTCTCTTAAAGGCAGCATATACATGGGTATTTTTTTTTTTTTAATCCATTTAGTCATCCTATGTCTTTTGACCGGAGTGCTTAATCCATTTACATTTGAAGTAATTATTGACAGGTATGTACTTATTGTTGTTTTGTTTATATTGTTTTCTGGTTCTTTTTGTAGTTCTGTTCATTTCTTCTCTTGCTCTTATATTATGGTTGAAATTTTTCTTTAGTGTTATGCTTGTATTCCTTTCTGTGTTTTTTTGTGTATCTATTTTAGGTTTTTGATTTGTGGATACCACTGAGTTCATATATAGCATCACATGTGTGTAGCAGTCTATTTTAAGTTAGTGGTTCCTTAAATTCAGACACATTCTAAAATCACATTTTTGCTCCCCCTTTCACATTTTATGTATATGATACTGTACTTTACATCTTTTTATTTGGGTATCCCTTGACTAATTTTTGTAGGTGTAATTGATTTTACTACCTTTGTATTTTAACTTCCATACTGACTTTTTAAGTGATTAATCTACCTTTTAGTAGATGTTTGCTTTTACGTATGAGGCTTTTTCATTTCATCATTTTCTTCTAGTTGTGGCCTTTTCTTACAACTTAAAGAGCTCCTGTTAAGTTTAGTGAGAACTCTATTAACTTTTGTTTGTGTGAAAAACTCTTTCATCTCTCCTCCTATTCTAAATGATAACTTTGCTGGGTAGAGTATTCTTGGTTGTGAGTTTTTTCTTATCGGCACTTTGAATATATCACTGACCCTCCCTTTTGGCAGGCAGAGTTTCTGCTGAAAAATCACCTGATAGCCTTAGGAGGTTTCTCTTGTGTTTAACTTTTCTCTTGCTCCTCTAAAAATTTTCTCTTTATCATTACTTTTTGGCATTTTAATTATTATGTATCTTGGTGTGGTCCTCCTGGGATTTATCTTGTTAGGGGCTGTCAGTGGTTCCTAGACTTGGATGTTTTTCCTTCCCCAGATTAGGAAATTTTTTAGCTAGTATTTTTTAAAATAAGTTTTCTGCCCCCTTTTTTCTCTCTTCTCTTCTCTCTCTCTTTTTAATGTTTACTTATTTTTGAGAGAGAGACAGAGACTGAGCATAAGTGAGGGAGGGGCAGAGAGAGAGGGAGACACAGAATCTGAAGCAGGCTTCAGGCTCCGAGCTGTCAGCACAGAGCCCACGTGGGTCTCAAACCCACAGAACACAAGATGATGACCTGAACCAAAGTCAGACACCCAACTGACTGAGCCACCCAGCCGCCCCACTCTCTCTTCTCTTTCTGGGATCCCTATAATGTGAATGTTATTATGCTTAATGATGTTGCTGAATTCCCTTAACCTAGCCTCATTTAGGTATTATTTTTTCTTTTTGATATTCAGCTTGATTGCTTTCCATTACCCCACCAGATCATTGATACATCCTCTAATCTGTTGATTCCTTTAGTATATTTTTTCAGTTATTAAATCTTCTACTCTGTCATATTTTCTTTGTTGAAGTTCTCATTGAGATCATCTGTTTTCTGAAGTCCCAATTTTTGTTACCTTTGTTTTGAGGGTTTTTTTTTTTTTAAGTTATTTATTTTGAGAGAGAGAAAGACATGAGCAGGGGAGGGGCAGAGAGAGAGGGAGAGAGAGAATCCTAAGTAGACTCCATGCTGTCGGTGCAGAGCCCAGTGCCGGGCTCGATCTCATGAACCATGAGACCTGAGCCCAAAAAACCTAGAGTCTGACATTTAACCAGCTGAGTCACCCAGGTGCCCCTAAATTCTTTATTAGGCATGTTGTTTATCTCCTCTGCATTTACCTTTGTGAATTTTGTCTTGTTCTTTCATTTGGGACATATCACTATCTCATTTTGTCTTTTGTTTCTATGTATTAAGTAGGTCAGCTACATCTCCTAGTCTTGAAAGTCATGGCCTTGTGTAGAAGGTGGTCCTGTGGTACCCTATAGCGTAGTCACCCACTGGTCTCCAGAATTTGGTGTTCCAGGAGTGCCCTCTGTGTGGGCTGTGTATGCCCTGCTCTTGTGACTGAGCCTCTCTCACCTCTGTCCTTGCTGGCTGCAGTGACCCCAGATATTTGGTGTGGGTGCACTAGGCGGGGTTTGGTCCCTGCGCTGAGGCCTGAGGTTGCCTCAGGCTTGCTGGTGGGCAGGACTTGCCGGCAGCCTAGGTGTCTGCAGTTAGCCTCGATGCCATACTTGCAGGAGCGTCAAAGGCCATAACTGGCTCCCTGCACCCCCAGCTAAGAGTCTGGGCTGCTGGAACTGCGGATGTGCGGGTGTGTGGGGTTATGTCCCCCCAGGGCGGGAGTCACTTTGGAGTGGCACCACTAACTGCTGGGGCTGTCTGCAGCATATGGTGGGTTAGGGGCAGTTGTTTGGGTGGGCTGGCCCCCAGGAGACTGCTTGGGCGGAGCATGTGATGCTAGCAAGGTAGATGGAGTGTTAATGCCAGCAGACAAGCTACCTAAACGGAGGGAATGGAAGGGCAGCGTCATCTGCGGCATCGCCAGCACTTTTGTTCCTGGAGAGATCTCCTGAAGATCCCTGCCCCTTTCTTTGGTACACATTCTAAGATTGGTCAGTAAATTCACTTGTCTTACATCCCAGGTACTTCTCAAACTGCTGCTTCTGTACTGTCTTGAGCAGAGTTTTTTTGTTATGTTGGCTCTTTAAGGGCACAGGCTGAATTTCCTCTTGCCCTCTGGCTCTTTCAGAGTTAAATTGTTGTTTTTTTTGTTTTTTTTTTTTGTTTGTTTGTTTGTTTTTTTTTAACACACATGCAAATTGGAGAGGGGTAGAAAGAGAGGGAGACAGAATCAGACGCAGGCTCCAGGCTCTGAGCTGTCAGCGCAGAGTCCAACATGGGGCTCAAACCCACGAACTGTTTGATCATGAGCCAAAGTCGGACGCTTAACCGCCTGAGCCACCCAGGTGCCCCAAATTCTGCTGATTTTTAAAGCCACATGTTACGGTCTTCCCAGTGCCAGGATTGGCTCGTGTGGAGTCTGATCCTCTCACTTCTCTGTGCTTGTAGGGTCTTTGCCATTTGTGGTTACTCCCTCCAGGGCTTTGCTTCCCAGAAGTGTCTCTGCCCTTCCTCTTTTTTTTTTTTCCTTTAATGTTTGTTGATTTTTGAGAGAGAGAGTACTTGCAAATGCACACGAGTGGGGGAGGGGCAGAGAGCCAGGGAGACAGAGGATCTGAAGCGGGCTCCATGCTGACAGCAGAGAGCCCAACGAGGGAGCTCGAACTCCATGAACTGTGAGATCATGACCTGAGCCAAAGTTGGACACTTAGCCAACTAAGCCACCCACGTGTCCCCTTCCCATCATTTTCTCTGTGGCCTCCTCTTTTCAGTTGACTGTGGAAGATGTGTTTTGCTAGTCTTTCAGATTGCTTTCAGGGTTGGTTTCATAGATGTTACTGTTACCTTGATGTGTCTTTGGGACAAAAGGAGCTCAAGATCCTCCTACCTAGCCATCTTCTGTATCCATTTTGCCTCTTCCTGCCTTTAATTGGGAGTATTTAATCCATTTGATGTAATTACTGGCAAGGCAGCATTTTTGCTAATTTGTTTCCAGTGTATTTTAGGACTTTTTTGTTCCTCTAGTTCTCCATTACTAGTTTATGTTAATAAGCATTTTCTCTTGTACCATTTAAATTCCCTTCTTTACCATGTATTTTTTGAGCTATTTTCTTTGTGGCTGCCTTTAGGATAACAGTATCTTAATTTATAGTAATCTAATTTATATTAATACCAACTTAATTTCAGTAGTATGCAAAACTTTGCCCCTGTATATAGCTCCATTCCATTCTCCCTCCTTTGTGCTGTTACTGTCCTACAAATTGTACTTTAATTAGTATAAGCCTGTTAGCACAGTTTATAATTCTTTCTTCATGCAGTTTTGTTTTTGTAATGATGTTTGATTCTCTGACACCAGCCGTGTCCTACATTCAATTCAGTTTGGATACTAACTACGTGGAATTAGAGCAGACTATAAGCTAAGGGCTTGGTCCCATAGGACAGCCTTTGCTTCATATATCAGTCTCAAGGACCCAGGACCCAGGGCAAGATAAAAGATAAATCAGTCCTGGTACTGATAAAAAAGATACAGTTGGTCTTACTCCCTAGTTCCTGGTTTGGAGTTCTTAACACCCTAGAAATTGCCTGAGTGACAGGGGTATCTTTTGTTATTGATACCTGCACTTCTGCTGGACTTGACTACAAGTGCAGGGATTCCCACGGTCCCCCTTTAGGTTCTACATTCATTATAGTGACTCACAGAGCCCAGGAAAATGTTACACCTAACAATTCCCATTGTTTTGTTTTTTGGGGTTTTTTAAAAATGTTTATTTACTTATGAGAGAGGAAGAGAGACCAAGCGAGTGAGCCAGGGAGGGGCCGAGAGGGGGACAGAATCCGAAGCAGGTTCCAGGCTCCAAGCTGTCAGTACAGAGCCGGACGTGGGGTCAAACTCGTGAACTGTGAGATCGTGACCTGAGCTGAAGTCAGACACTTAACCGTTTGAGCCACCCTGGTGCCCCAAGAATTTTAAATTTTTAATTAATCTCTACACCCAGTGTGGGACTTGAACTCAAAACCCTGAGATCAGGAGTCTCATGCTCTATCAGTTGAACCCACCAAGGTGCCCTAACAACTGCTGGTTGATTATAAAGGATACAACTCCGTAACAGCCAGATGGAAGAGATGCGTAGGACAGGATATGGGGGTGGGGTGTTCAGAGCTTTCGTTCACCTCTACTAGGTGCTTTGTCTTCCCGGCATATTGACCTCTTCACCAACCCGGAAGCTCCAGAACTTTGTCGTTTTTATTGACATTTTATTATGTAGGCATAATTGAATAAATTATTGGCCATTGGTAAATGAACTCTATCTCCAGTTCTTTTCTCCTCCAGGAGGTCAGGGCATGGGGCTGAAAGTTCCAGCCCTCTGATCTTGTGGTTGATTCTTCAGACAACCAGTCCCCATTCTGAAGCGATCTCGGGGCCCTTCCAAGAATCCTCTTATTGGCATAAAATCAGGCATGTTCAAACTTGCTCAGTATCAATAACAAAAGATACTCCTGTCACTCAGGCAATTTCAAGGATGTTAAGAACGCCAAACCAGGAACTAGGGAGTAAGACCAACTGTATCTTTTTTATCAGTACCAGGACTGATTTATCTTTTAAATCAGAAAAGAGAAAAAAGTTACAAACAACAGATACATTTTAACTATTTTTTATATTAATTATGTAGTTACCTTTACTGCTGCTCTTTGTTTCTTTGTATAGATTCAAGTTACTGTCTAGTGTCTTTTCATCTTGGCATGAAAGACTGACTTTAGGATTTCTTGTAGGGCAGGTGTGCTAGTGATGAATTATCCCGGTTCACGTTTATCTAGCAATGTCTTAAATTATCCTTTGTTTCTGAAGGATAGTTTTACTGGATACAGAATTCTTGTTTTTTTCTCCCCCCAGCGCTTTGAATATGACATCCTGCTGCCCTCTAGCCTCCTCGGTTTCTGATGAGGAAGGAGTCAGCTGTTAATCTTCTTGGGGATCCCTTGTACTTGATGAGTTACTTTTATCTTGCTTTCAACGTTTTGTCTTTTAGCAGTTAACAATGATGTTTTTCACTTTATCCTACTGGGAAGTTATTTAGCTTTTTGGATATGCAGATTAATGTTTTAGATCAAAGTTGGGAAGTTTGGGGTTTTTAATTTCCTCAGGTAGTCATTCTGCCTGTTTTTGTTCTCTCCTTCTGAGATTCCTATTCTGCGTATTTCGATCTACATGATGGTACACTTTGATACACATTTTATTCATTTGTTTTCTTTTCATCAAACTGGAGAATCTCAAGTGACTGATGTTCAGGTTCCCTTTGTTTTGCTTATTCAGATCTGCTTTTAGCTCTACTAGTGATTTTTTTATTTCAGTTATTGTACTTTTCAACTCCACAGTTTCCAGTTGGCTCTTTTTTATACTTGATTCCTCTATTAATCCTCTATTCATTGAGACATTATTTCCTTGTCTTTAGTAATCTAGACATGGCTTTCTTTAGTTCATTGAAAACATTTTTAAAATAGTTGTTGTAAAGTCTTTACTTTGTAAGTCTATTTCTGGACTTCCTCGGGGATATTTTCTATTGACTGCTAATTTTCTGGTGTATGACCTATATTTTGTTTTTGTTGAAACTGGCAGTTTAAATAGCATGATGTGGCAACTGAAATCATTTGTCCTTCCCTCCCCAGGCTTTTGTTGCTGTTTGTTGATGATGTTTTTGTTGCTGTTGGTTTAGTTACTTTCCTAACTGATGCTTTGAAATTTGTAGTTTTTGTTGTGTGTGACAACGGAAGTCTGTGCTGAGTTAGCATACTGGGCAGATATTTCCTTAAATGATTGCAACCACTCTGTCTCCCAGTCTTTGTTGAGTGTCTCTTCATGCATGTTGGGTCACACCTTCAACACATAGCAGGGCAGTGTTTTTACTTTCCACCAAGATTCAGTAAATGCTCCCTGGGTTGTTGCAAACTTTGGTTAATATCCAGTGCTAGTTTACAGCTCTGTTTTGGGTTTCACTTCCTACTTGCACATAGCCTCAAGGTGAAACATTCTTTGCACAGAGCCTCTGTGAGAGCTTAGGATCTCCTCCAGTCTTTCTGGAGAATGTGTACCATCCTAGACATGCGCACTGTCCTACTCCTATAGCCTTCTAGATTCTCAGGAGCTTCCAGAGTCTCCTATGGGTGTCCTCTCCAGCTTTTTAAGTTTTTTTTGGTTAGTTTTGCCACAACTGTTATTCGAAACAACTGTGGTGTTAAAACACTGGCCACTGATTGTCTTTGACAAATGCCTTCAGGGGAAAGACTTCCAGCTGTGGTGGAGTCACATCAAAAAAAGACAACCTTTGCAGGTAAGGTTTTCGAGTAAGTGCAGACGGATCAGATAATGGCACTTATCTGAGAATGAGAGCTTGAAAACTTTCTAACCTTGTTCTGACCTCTACAGTGGCCGTTAAGTAGCTGATTTGATTTCACTGTGATTGTGGGCAGTTGATTTTCAGGGCTGCCAGCAAACTGGAAGGGAATAGGACATGTTTAAAATCCCACACATCTTGGGGTGCCTGGGTGGCTCAGTTGGGTAAGCGTCCTACTTCAGCTCAGGTCATGATCTCAGGGTTTGTGAGTTGGAGCCCCACATCGGGCTCTGTGCTGACAACTCGAGGCCTGGGGCCTGCTTCAGATTCTGTGTCTCCCTCTCTCTCTCTTTCTCGCTCTCTCAAAATAAACATTAAAAAAAATTTTTTTTAATCCCATACATCTTGCTGTTTTTACCAAGATTCAGGCATTTTTCTTGAATAAACAGTCTCCAGGTTATTATAAGCCTTTGATTAAATTCCAGAATTTCAAAAAAAGTTAATTTTGACAACTTTTGTCAGTGCTTTCATTGCTTTTTTGGAGGAGAGGATTTTCAGTTAGATTTTGCCATTCCTGATGATTTCGAAATCTTTTCTGTATCTATAAAAAATGTTGCTGGGATTTTAATAGGAATTGCATTAAACGTGTATATCAGTTTGGGGAGAACTGAAACCTTTACTTTATTGGGTCTTCCAGTCTTTCAACATGGTATGTCTCCATCTATTTAGATCTTTTATTTCTTCAGTGACCACTGTGTAGTTTTCAGCATGCAAGTTCTCTGTGTTTTGTGAGATTACACCTAAGTATTTTTTTCTCTCCCTTTCTCTTTTTAAAAAATAGAGTCCCTGGGATTTTCTGCATAGGCAATCGTGTCATCTACACATGGAGACAGTTTTTTTTGTTTTTTTGTTTTTGTTTTTGTTTTTTTTTTTTCTGATTTGTATGCCTTTTATTTCCTTTCTTGCCTTACTGCACTGGCTAGAACTTCCCGCACTGTGTTGAATAAGAACGGCAAGAGTGGACATCCTTACCTCATTCATGATCTTAAGAGGAAAGCAGTTTGTTTTTTATCATTAAGTGTATTGTTACTGTAGGTTTTTTTTATAGATTTTTTTAATCAAGTTTGGTAATTTTCACTCTATTCCTATGTTTCTGGGAGTGTTTATCATTGAGTGTTGGATTTTGTTAAGTGCTTTTTTTTTTGGCATTTGTTGATATGATAGTGTTCATGTTCACCTTTAGCATTGCATTACCTTGACCTTGATTTTTTTTTTATCAAATCAACCTTCCATCCATGAAAATCCTTCTTGGTTGTGGTATATAATTTTATAATTGTTGAATTCTGTTGACTAACAGTTAAAGGATTTTTGTGTATGTGAGGGATATTGCTCTGTAGTTTTCTTTTTGTACCATCTGTTTTTGGTATCAGAATACTAACTAGCTTTATAAGATAAATTCGGAAGTGTTTCACCTCTTCTGTTTTTGTTTTTTTTTATATAGAAGAGACTGTGAAGAATTGGTGTTAATTCTTTAAACATTCTGAATAATTCTCAAATTACACTATCTGGGTCTTTAAGATTTTGGCGGAGGGAGGGGAGTTAAAATTATGAATTAAATTTAATTAAGAGCTATTCAAATAATCTATTTCATACTTAATGAGTTGTGGTAGTGTTTTTTGAGGGATTGATCTGTTGTGTCTAAGTTGTCAAATTTGTGCAGAGTTTTTTACTATCCTTTTGATGCCTGTAGTGATACAGTCATACTCCTATTTCATTTCTGATATTGGTAATTTGTGTCTTCTTTTTGGGGAGGAAAGGCAATCTTGTTAGAAGTTTATTAATTTTATTGGTTTTTGCAAAGAACCAGCTCTTTGCTTCATAGATTTTGTTGTTCTCTTTTTAATTATATTGACGTCTGTTCATATCCTAATTATTTCCTCTTTTCTGCTTGATGTGGGTTTATTTTGCTCTTTTTCCGGGTTCTTGAGGTGAAATCTCAAGATTACTGATTTGAGACTTTTGTGTATGGACTTAATGCTATAAACTTGCCTCTCGTCACTGCTTTAGATGTGTCCACAAATTTTGATACTTTGTATTATTATTTTTGTTTAGTTTGATGTACTTTTTCACTTTTCTTGAGGCCACAATTTATTCACCTATTGATGGACATTAAGATTGTTTCTGGTTTGGGGCTGTTACCAGTAAAGCTGCCATGAGTATTCTTGTGCAAGTTTTTGTATGAAATATATGCTTTAATTTTCTTTGGTAGTTTCCTAAGAGTAGAATATCATAGGTATATATTTTACTTTTGAAGGAATTAACAACCTGTTTTCCAAAATGATTGTAATTTATTGTAGTTGTCATTGATAAAAGTTGACTTTTGATGGCTTGGAATTTTTAAAACATGGTCCTTCACCATAAGTAATTAGAGAAGACACTGCTTGAAATGGCCTCCTTTAGATATAGGTAGCTACAAGGACTGTCCTTGTACGAGATAAAATGGAGTGAGTATAGATGGAGATACGGTGATGGGTTTTAAAGCAGGAATTTTAACTATGCTGTTAATGAAGTGTGAGGCAAGGTCATCAGCTGAGTGAGCAGAGGGCCTGCAGCAATAAAGGATTGAGGAAGGTGGAAGACAAGATGTGAAGTCACTTGAGAATGAGCACACATTGATTAGAGAAATGTGATAGGTGTGTCTGGTAGTTTTGAGTTTGTATTTAAGTTTTGTGGCCGTCAATTCAAAGTGAGATGCCTTTTTGGAGAGTTTCTTCAATTAGTTCAGCCTCTTGGATAGAGATAGACAGAAGGTATGTAGTTAGGTTTGATAGAGACTATGCTTTTTTTTCCTGGCTGATGTGACATAGGAATGGTGGAGGAACAACACGTCTTTGCAGTGGGTCCTGTACTGGGTTGTGGAACCTCAGGAGGTTAAAAAAAGAAATGAAGGGGATGATGGATTGTGAAAAGATAGTAGGGTCACTGCATTACAGGACTCTGCGGGGTCAAAGAATAGTGTGAATAATACCACAGTAAATAAAATGCAAGTAAAGGGGACTGGAAGAACAGGATTGTAGAAATGGTTTTCAGGTGGATGATTTTGGGTGATTTACATGATTTGAAGTATAACCATAAGAGAAGGTAGCTGCAGAGGGGTTTAGGAAAAGATGGTTGAAGTTGAAGTCCAGGAACACAAGGGCCAAAGAGATTGATTTTCTATATATGTGATGGGCATAATGATAGGAAAGCAGTGAGTGGGGAGCTACAATCATCAACGAATGGAGTGATGAAGGTTTTTTGAGGGAGGTAGTTAACACAGCAACAGAGATAAGGGTGGTAAAGCCTGATACCATGGTCTTGAAGGGAATTCCAGTGGGGCTCAGTTAATGGAAGAAATAGTACAATGGGGATTCATGAAGATTAACACCCTCTCCCCACCTCTGAGTCCTGAAGCAGTCTGAAGGATTATGGCAGGAGAAGGTCTAGAGAGGGCTCTAGAAGTGTCTTTCAGGAATAGCCAAGTGTCAGTTGGAACAATAGAGAACATTCATGGAAATTGAAGATGATGAGTATGGGATTAGCATGGAAGTTTCTTGGATGAGAGTGACACATGAATTAGAGTTCAGAAAACTTAGCTGGAAGGGCAGGGATATTTGGCTGCTTCCCAGTTTTTCAAGTCAGACAAAGACCTCTTGGTACAGATTTCTTTAGTAGTCCAGTGATTTTTGGTAGCTTGGTGGGTCTGTTTTGCTGGGAGTGCAAAGGTTTTGTTAAATTTCTTGTCCCTTTTTCATGGAGCTGGACTGCCTCATGTATTTGGTGATTCTTAATTCTGTACCTGTTAATTCTCATTGCCTTGGACTTCATGGATTTCCAGCCCAACGGTGTGGCTTCTTGTCTCCTTCCTTCTTTTAATCCTATTGAACATTGTGAACTTTCAGGCACAGATATGTCTCTTAATTTTTTCATATATTTCCATCTTCTCCATGTTTGTTATGGAGAGGTGATTTTGGCATATTTCAGTTTGTTATCATGACACTGTCAAAGTTAAATTTTTAGAAAGGAAAAAGTTGATACCAACCCAGATGTCCAACAATAGGGAATAGGACAAAATATCCATAGATATTATATCCAATGAACATTACACAGAAACCAAAATTTTGTTTTGCCAAGGACATGGGAGAAATGAGAAACTGTTCTCAATACATATTTAGTGGTGTCATTTAATAAAACATGTTCTATAGAAACATGTAAATAAGTAGGTATTAAAATGGAAGTGTTTAAGGACATTGAGATTATAGATGATTTTTATTTTCTGTTTTCCATATTTTCTATAATGAATATGTTCCTACTTTTATAATGGGGAGGAGGTAAGGGAGTAAATATGACTTGGAAGGAAAGCTAGCTAACAAATTATGTGATATGTTAACCTTAATTACTATACTATGAAATTCTATTTCTGGAAAAAAACAATAGGTTGTATACATGTACATGTGTGTGTGTCTTAAAAATCTTAGCTCTAGGTAGGCTTTATATGGTTTTGATAAAAATCTAGCAGATATGATTTTTTGTTTTTGTTTTTTAATAATTTACCCTGAATATAAGTCAGCAAATCTAAACATGTAGATTGACAATTAAAATCTCAAAATATTATTTTCAAGTAATAGTAGTAAATAATTTTGTTGAAAGACAATAGTTAATTTCAGTTTAAAATTAAGGGTTACATAATCATAATCATTTATATTCCTGCTTAATTGAAAGTCTGTCATATACCATACAAATGCTGTTTTAATTTCAGTCTTCTGGTGTGTAGTATGCATTGACTTTCTGTCTGTATTTAGAAATGTCTCATTGGCTTTATAAATATTTTGTTCATTGAGCACATATTTAATGAGTGCTGACTGTAAGCTAAGCTTTGCTCTAGGTAGGTAGGATGTATTAGTGAACAAATAAAGATAACCCAGGTGGTCTGGTAGGAATAACAGCCCACAACACAATACCTTTTAGTGAAGAAAACACCTATGTACTTAGTTTGCATTTTAAAGACTGTATTACTATAAAAGTCTTGTAAAGCAGTACTAACCTACTTTTGTTTTATTAGATTGAAGAACTGCAGCAGGCTTTAACAGTAAAACAGAATGAAGAACACGATCGCCAGAGGAGGATAAGTAACACTCGGAAGATGATCGAAGATTTGCAAAATGAACTGAAGACCGCAGAAAACTGTGAGAATCTTCAGCCCCAAATTGATGCCATCACAAATGATTTGAGACGAATTCAAGATGAAAAGGCATCATGTGAAGGCGAGGTGATCGATAAGCGAGGAGAGAAGGAAACCCTAGAGAAGGAGAAAAAGAGTAAGTTTTATTAAACTTAGTGTGAAGAGATGTTTATAAAATGGAGATCTGTTTCTGTTGATGGACTTTCTTCTTCCCCTGGAACCAGGTCTTTACCTGCTCAAATCCCCTTGTTGAGGAATCTCCCCTAGGGTTTTCCAAATTGTTGCCTTAATTACCTAGATGTATTATATACTGTGCTTTGCCACTGGCTACCACTGTCTTATGTCAGATAATGGTGGTTGATTTAATTCTCCAAAAATGCTTTCCTTTATTTTCTTCACAAAGTCCTCCACCATTGTTTATCAGATCAGATTTAAGCTCTTCATTCTAGTCTTCATAACCTTCCATTAACTTTGCCCCTTCAAACCTGTCCCAAATCATCTTTGCTTTTCTTTCCTGTAGACCATGAAAATAGATTTATAACATGAGTCACATAAAACAGGTCTTAAATTCTATCTGCTCAGTGTATACAACTAAGATCAGTAAAAAAGAACAAAAACCCCTAACTTGGTCTGTTTATCAAAGTACGAGATGTGTGTGGTTAGAAAAAAAAAAAAAAGAAAGAAAGAAAGAAAAACTAGAATAAAAGTGTGGCCCAACCTCTTTCAAACCTCCAGACCTGCTCTCAGGACAAAGCATGTTTAACTCCCTCGGCAGTGTTTTCTTTTTTTTTTTTTTTTTTTTTAATTTTTTTTTAACGTTTATTTATTTTTGAAACAGAGAGAAACAGAGCATGAACGGGGGAGGGTCAGTGAGAGGGAGACACAGAATCCGAAACAGGCTCCAGGCTCTGAGCTGTCAGCACAGAGCCCGACGCGGGGCTCGAACTCACGGACCGCGAGATCATGACCTGAGCGGAAGTCGGCCGCTTAACCGACTGAGCCACCCAGGCGCCCCTCGGCAGTGTTTTCTAATAGACCTTCATTTATATTTTTATCATGTTCTTGTTTTGCCCTGGCTAGATGAATCAACTTTAGACATTATCTTTTGATGTTTTGTACTTTGGATTTAGATTTCTGCTCATAACATCTCCTGTCCCTATTGTAATTCCTCAAGTGGCATTATTGTATTAATACTAATTACTAATCTTTAACATTTATTATCGGTTAACTGTAGTATCTTTAAATCTTTTGTCATTTAACAATTGTCAGTATTGCTTGAGTGCACACTTTGTCAGCTAAAAATACCGATATTTTCATCCTGTTTACTTTTCACCCTTCTGACACTCTAAGTTCTCTAATTTGGTCTCTTGAAATTTCTTTCAAGGCTGAAAACATTTTATTGAACACCATGTCAAGTTTTATGGGCTCTGTTTATGGGTTAATTCTAAAAGCTAGAAATATCAAGTATTACTTGTTACTACAACAGTGAAACTTATTCACAGAAGAGCCAGGTAGTACATTTTGATCTGATTTCCTTTTATTGATATTTTTTATTTTATTATTTTTTAAAATGTTTATTTTTGAGAGGGAGTGCAAGCAGGGGAGGATCAGAGAGAGAGGGAGACAGAGGATCTGAAGCAGGCTATGTATGCACAGTTAGGCGCTAACAGCAGAGAGACCAATATGGGGCTTGAATTCGTGATCCACAAGACCATGACCTGAGCTCAAGTCATATGTTTAACTGACTGAGGCACCCAGGCACCCTGATAGCTTTTTTAAAGGTTTTAGTTTTCCTTCAAAAACAAAAACAAAAACAGAAAAACATTTGCTGTAGCGTTTCTTTAAAAAACAATTGAGGTGCCTGGCTAGCTTAGTCAGTAGAGCATGTGACTCTTGATCTCAGGGTTGTGAGTTCAAGCTCCATGTTGGGTGTGCCGCCTACTTAAAAAACAATTAGGCATTCTTGTGAGTTCTGGAGCCCCCCTATCCCCCTCCTTCCACCTAAATGGATTGTTTCCAAAGCCTCCGTGTGTCTGCCATCTGGGATTTGTCACAGATCCTTGTCTGTATTGGATAAAACTATTCCGTGTCTTTTTCTTGCATTGCTCCATTATACATCTTTGGGTAACCTTGTAAGAAGAGATATTTGGAATTTAATTACAGATATCTGGGATTTAATGACAACACCTTCATTTTATGGTCCCCTTTTAACCTGGTTTTGTTGTATATATGACTCTAGGTTGAAAATAATTTTTCTCTCTGAAGTTTGAAGGCCTATTGCAATCACCTCGTGTTAGGAAATATAGCGATTTCTTAATCTTCTTTATGTGGCCTATTTGTTTTTGATAGCTTAAAGATCATTTTTTTATCCCAAGTGTTTGGAAATTTGATAATAATTTCTCCAGGGTTTTGCTTTCTCACTGTGTTGGGTACTTTCTGAGTGGTGCTAACTTTGAGATCTAAGATACCCTTTTGTATTATTTAATGCAGGTTTTCGAAGATATACTTTGTTTTCCTTTTTTAGGCGTGGGTGATAATATTGTACGATTTGACAATCTTATGAATCAAAAGGAAGATAAGCTGAGACAGAGATACCGTGACACATATGATGCTGTTTTATGGCTAAGAAATAACCGGGACAAATTTAAGCAAAGGGTCTGTGAACCTATAATGCTCACGGTAAGAAATTTTGTTTGTCTTGGTAGCATCTGTTAGTTTTATTATTGCAATCATTATAGATTTTTGTTGTTTTAAGAATTCTTAGTTTTATTAACAACATGCTTTTCCATTATCAGACTTGTGGCAGTTGGTAGGCTGCTGAATCCATACCTGAGTTTTCTAAAGGGCCCTTGACCAACAATAGGAAAAGTAGGAAACTTAGTTTGGTTAGCTAGTTCCTTCTGGCTGTTGTTGTTCTTAGGTTAGATAGCAGGCAATAGATTAAATGCTGCCAAAGGGCTGGAAACTATTGTAAATAACTATGTTGATATGGGGGAACTGATAGAAGACAGAAGAGAATTACCTACAAATATTAGCACTCTGAGAATTCTGAGAATGAAACCAGCATAAACCTTTGATAGCTCTTTTTGATGATCATGGGTCATTAAGAAGAAGGTAAGCTATATTTAGCAAATCATTTAATGAAGTGTGGCTTCATTGGAATTTAGATGGAATGGCTAGGACAATTTCCATCTAAAATATTTAAAATAATAATTTTGGCCGTGGAAAGGGAAAAGAAAGTAAACACCACAGTCTTTGGTAGCGATATATTAGGTATAATATGAATGTAAAACTTACACCAAAATGACTTAAGGATTGTTTTTGCTGGGTAATTTTTTTTTTTTTACTTTAGAAAAGAATGCACTATAGATCCTTGCAGGATTCATGAAAACTTCTATTTTCTGTAATTCGTGTTTGTGTTATCCTTTATTTAAAATCATTTCATGTAGTTTTCTTTTTTATATCTTAGATTATGTTAGCAAAATTAATATGCATAATACTGTATTCTCTTCTTGCTCAGGTATGTATTATTAGAGTATTTTTGCCAGATCAAGAAGGGAATATCTATTTTGGATGCAGACATTATTGTTTTGATTAATCTGGTAAGGACTGAAAGAAAATATAAGAAAATATTTTGATCCTTAATAAATTATAATGCAAATAATTGTCAACAGATTTTTGTTAAAATGTCAACCTCAAAATTATAATTCACAACGTTAGTAAATTTGCCATCCTTCTATCATTTCATCTCCTATCAGTAGCCTGTCACCAAGAGGGATTACTAGCAGGCATATATTTACATTACAAATTACATTCGAATCTTTGAGATGAAAAGATATACCCTTCTTTTTTTTTTTATCCTTTCTGAAATAACCCTTCACCTTTCCTACCACCTTCTTCCAACTGTGTTGCTCCCCTAGCCCCATCCCGATACACACACCTAACCCTCCAATATCTAGTTGAAATGTCATCAAGGTAGGCAAGTTAACAATATATCAACTTAAAATTTTAGTCATAGAAGTTGTCAACTGGCAGTCCATTTCCAAGCGTTATTTCTGACCATTCCAATCTACGATGGGAGAAGTGTGCAAAGATTTGTTTATAGTTCTGTTCCTCACAGCAGTGTTTATAATACTGTAATGGTGGTGGGACAGAGAATGAAATTCCCAAAGCTGTTGTTTGGTCATGCAAATTACTGTACATCCATTGAATGGAATACTATGCAGCCATTAAAAATGTTCTAGGTCTCTTGATATAAAAGGACATTTATGACTTATTAATGAATTATAAAGCAGGTTATAAGATAGGATGTATAGAAAGATTTTATTTTTTTAATGTTTACTTGTTTTTGAGAGAGAGAGAAAGAGCTTGAACTGGGGAGGGGCAGAGAGAGAGGGAGGGAGATATAGAATCTGAAGCACGCTCCAGCTTCTGAGCTGTCAGTATAGAGCCCAATGAGGGGCTCAAGCCCACCAGCCCTGAGATCATGACCTGAGCTGAAGTCAGATACTTAACTGACTGAGCCACGCAGGCACCCTGAAAAAGAGTGCATTTTAAAGAGCTGAAACACAAGTCTGCCATCAGCCACCACATCACCTTGGAGTGCTGTGCCTCCTCTGTCTACCTCTCTGTGTCTTTACTACGTCGCAAAGACGTGGCCTTGAAGAACTTAGCCAGGTATCTTCTTTACCAAAGAAGCTAGTGACAACATGATGAAATCTTCCTTCAGGATGTCACGAGGCCAGAATGAGTGCAATGCAGTTTGCATTCTACCTGGGGAGAAACGTGTGACTTAGTCACTCCTGGAAGTGCACCAACTGGGTGGGGATAGAAATGACCCCCCACCTGTGTGACTTAATTTTGAGACTCGCTGTCTAAATGAACAAGTGAAATTCTTCAAAGAAATGAACGACCACATAACCAACTCACACAAGACGGAGGCCCAAAGATGTGACATCTGTTACAGGAGAGAGTGATAAGGAGAGCTGAGTCTTAGGCTGGCTTATCCACAACTATTTTAAAAAGGTGACTTCCAGCAGTCACATTGGGGTTACTTTAACCCTTTCTAAAAGTTATAGCTAACGCCCACTTAAATTTTCTTTCATTTATACCATTCCTTCTAATGAAGTAATTTGGTACCAAAAAATATTGTGAAACAGTAAACACTAACTTGGTATAGTGTCTATGTCCTGGTGATGGTATTAATTTTTTTGTTCGTCTATCAGTTTTCCCATTCTTATGCTAATTGGTATTTTATAATTTAAAATACTAATATTTGCCAACATTTACATGATAAGCATTGCACTAGATTTTTTATTCTGTCTTAATCCTTTTATTCCTGAGATACAGACTATTTTACTATACCCATTTTGGTAAAAAACTAAAATTTTAAGAAATTTAAGTTGTACCTGATTTGAAGCAACATCTGTCTGACCCCAGAGACTTAGCTCTTAACTAGTATGCTATATTTTATATATAGTACATATACTTTTTCTTTCATAAATCTTTATTTTTTCAAGAACACTGATTTCCATCTGCTGAAGGTAATCTATCCCAGCTCCCAAAATTCCATAGATAGCACTTTTTATGCACCTCTGTTATAGAGCTTTATCTTGTGTTCTGCTTTTCAACATACTTACCATCTGCAAAAAATAATAGCGTAGTCTTTTTGAAATAATGTTTTCTTGACCAATCTTAGTATTTTCCATAGCATTGAGTGTCATATGCAGAAGTGCCTTATTTGTTAATATTTTAAAAATAAATCTTAAAGTTTCTGTTCTAGTGGCACGAGCCTAGGATTTCTCTTGCAAACACTGTTAAAATTCATTCAGAGCAAGTTTTTTTTTTTCATGGTTTTTGAACTGATTGGTTATTGCCGTGTATAGTGTGAATTCCTCTTGAAGATTAAGAAGAAAAATACTAAAAGTGTGGGGATAGAGGAGAAATGTTTATACTCTTAGATTACAATCTAAGCCTATTTCAGAGGTTTTTAATGAGTGGACTAGAAAGGAACTTCATTATTTCTTGAATAGTATCAAATTGATAAGCTTCAGGTACTCATTCGTGTGTTGGCTTTTGTTTTACTATGTATTGAATGTTTCCTGGTACTAACTTATAGAGGTGTTGAAATGTTGTCTCAGTACAAAGTGTTTTTCATTTTTTTCCCTTAAGTATTTAATCTGATTAAATACATCTAAGTAAAACTAATGTTCTTGCAATCAGTTTGGATTTCATGAAAATCAACTTATATTTTCTTTTCATTTTGTTTAGATCAATATGAAAGATAATAAAAATGCCAAATATATTGAAAATCATATTTCATCAAATGACTTAAGAGCTTTTGTATTTGAAAGTCAAGAAGATATGGAGGTTTTCCTCAGAGAGGCAAGTAACCATCATAATACTTTGATTCATCTGGTGCTTACCCTCTAGTGCTTAAGTTTTTAAATTCAAACTACAACAAAAATAGTGACTAATACCAGCAGTAACTCTTGTGTAAAATCATTCAATTTTGTTAATTTCTTTTTTAATCTGTGTCATTACTGGGGAATGAATTTGTTTTGCAAGAGAAAAAACAGCCCATAATTCCACCTGAAACGTGTTTTGAAGTTATTTGGAATTCGTAAAAATAATTCTGTCACACTCTTTTAAGAGAAAAAAATGTAATGAAGGGCCTTTGGTCTTAGAAATCCTTTTTGGAAATGTATTGGAGTGAACTCGGTTTTTCTTTGGCGGGGAGCGTGGGAATCAATATGTTGTTGCTTTCAATAAAACCTCTTCAAAAAGGATGAGAATTCTGTATCTGGCTACAGAAACACCACTGAGAATCTAAGGCACTAAAAGGCAATGTGGATGGCTTAGTAGTTAGAAGCATAGACCTACATACAGGTAGGCTGCCAAGATTTGAATTCTGGCTTTGCTACTAAGTTGGTCAAGTTTCCTGTATGTTTTATGCCATAATTTCCTCATCTGTAAAATGCAGATCCATTATCTACAAGATGGTTGTGAGGATTAATTCTGTTAATCAATGGAAAAGTATTTAGAACAGTGCTTGCAAATATTTTTATTATATATGGGTATCTATAAGTAATTTTTTTAATGTTTATTTTTGCAAGAGAGAGAGACAGAGTGCAAGCAGGGGAGGGGTAGAAAGATGGGGAGACAGAGAATCTGAAGCAGGCTCCAGGCTCCCAACTGTCAGCACAGAGCCTGACATGGGGCTCGAACTCGCAAGATGTGAAATGACCTGAGCCGAAGTCAGATGCTTAACTGCCTGAGCCACCTGGGTTATGGTTATCTATAAAACATACATTGTTAGCTGTTATTTGCTATGGTAAGATTTCTTTCCTTTTACATACACCTTCTGCTTTTTAAAAGCCCTAAAGATCATGTTTAGATTTTGTTTTGGTTAAACTTTCGCTACAAGTGTGAGCAAGGACAGGATCCTGAATCAGCTGCAGTGGTCCTCTTTGTGTGGTACACTAGTGATTGGAAAGAATCCCTTAGTTTCTTTGGCTTTTATCGAAGTGCCCTCCTGGTTTGGGAGTTGGCAGGGAATGTGAATATATAGTAACTGGATGAGAAGTCACATGTATCAAATTATAGAATGGACTCCCAGAAGTTAGACATGTGTATAGTTTAGAATTCTTTAAGCTTAACCAGTGAGTTTTTGGTCCAGTGTGAGAAGTAGGGCATTTGGATTACAAGTGGAGGACACACTGCAAAGGGCATTCAGTCGGGTGTAATTAGATGCTTTCTGTTGGAAATGACCAGCTTAGCCTACACTGAATACCTTTTTTGAGTCAAAAACTCAATGCTTCGTCTGTGCTAAGGATTTGAATCTCCTATCGATAATGTGACGGGGGTTCCTAAAACTTTGACCTGTATTTTTGTGTGTGTGCTCTGATAATTAACTTTCCATAACTTCTCCTCAACAGGACCAGAACTCCCTCATACATGTATGACTTTGTATTTTAAATTGTGAAATGTATTTAACTGCCTCCTGTACTCATATCTACTAGAGTACCATTTCCAATACTGTGTATAAGTATTATGTCTGCTATACATCTATCATAGACACCCTTTATCAGGTTAAGGAAGTTTCCTTCTAGTTCTGGTTTGCTGAGAATTTTTTATCATTATTTTTCTGTATCTGCTGGGATGGTCATATGGCTTTTGTACTTTAGTCCACTGATATAATTAGATCGAGTTTTGAATGTTACATCTAGAATTTCTGGGATAAACTCTACTTGGTCATGTGTACTATTCTTACATTAATGGATTCGGTGTACTAATATTTTGTAGAGGCTTTTTGCATATGTATTCATGAGGGATATTGTTTTTGTCAGGTGTTGGTGTCAGGATTGTGCTGGAATCATAAAAAGGATTTGGGAAATGCCTGTTCCATTCTTCCTGTGTCTGAACGAGTTTTGGTATTACTGCTTATCTGTTAGAGCGTATCTCTTTCACTATTTTCACTGATAAACTCTTTAAAAACATGGAAGTGTAATAATCATTTTCACACTAAAAAAATTCCTTGTAAGTACCATTAAAGGGGCGCCTGAGTGGCTCAGTCAGTTAAGCCTCTGATTCTTGGTTTCTGATCAGGTCATGATCTTGCAGTTCAAGTCCTGTATCAGGCTCTGCACTGACAGTGCGGAGCCTGCTTAGGATTCTCTCTCTCTGCCCCTCCCATGCTCCCTCTCTTAATATAAATAAACTTAAAAAAAAAAAAAAGTAAGTACCGTTAAATATCCAGCTTCTGATCATCCCATGGATGCCAGGAGGAATGTAACTTAAAAAATCATTTTGATTGATAGTATATGGTAATTAAAATATTTTCTTTTCCTTATATTCAGATTCGTGACAATAAAAAATTAAGAGTAAATGCTGTTATTGCTCCCAAGAGTTCATATGCAGACAAAGCCCCTTCACGATCTCTGAATGACCTCAAGTAAGTCTTAAAAATACTATTAGAACTAACCTGTTACTTTGAATATTGAATAACCATGTTTAGCTCTTACATATATTTTAATTATCTCTCACATAAATATGGATGTTATAGGCTGTATTATTCCTTTTTAGGATCTCTACTTAAGTCTAAAATAAGGAAATATCTAAGAACAGACAAACCATGGAATACTTACTATATGATGGTGATGTTTCAAATCAGTGCAATAATATTGGACTGTTTACTAAAAGATCCTAAAATAGTTGGTTAGGTATTGGGAAAATAAAACAAATCATCACTTCATAACGCAGAAATAATTCCAGAAGGACTAAATGGAAAATTTGCAATTATAGAACAGCTATAAGTAATTAACTCTGGATGTAAGTAGACATTCTAAATGTAAACACAATGGAAGAAACAAAAAAGATTAAAATAGTTTGTAATCATGAATATATTAATATACTTTTCTGACAAAGAAGTCTTAATCACTTAAGTGATTTTAAAAGACACCAAGAAAAACTTTTTCTGTACTATCATTAAATTACATTTTGTTTATTTGCCACTTGTCGACTGTCAGATTTCTGTAAATGATTTTTAAGAAGAAAAATCTAAGAAGTGCTTTTCATTTCAGACAGTATGGGTTTTTCTCTTACTTGCGAGAGTTATTTGATGCACCTGATCCCGTCATGAGCTTTCTTTGCTGCCATTATCATATTCATGAAGTTCCTGTAGGAACTGAAAGGACCAGAGAAAAAATTGAACGGGTAAGGAAGTACTGAATCAGTACCCAAACCTTGTTTTGTTCAAACTTCTTGGGGCACCTGGGTGGCTCAGTCGGTTAAGCGTCCGACTTGGGCTCAGGTCACAATCTTTCTGTTCGTGAGTTCGAGCCCCGTGTTGGGCTCTGTGCTGACAGCTCGGAGCCTGGAGCCTGCTTCCGATTCTCTGTCTCCCTCGCTCTCTGCCCCTCCCCCATGTGTGCATGCTCTCACATGCTCTCTCTCTCAAAAATAAATATTAAAAAAAAAATTAAAAAAAAAAACTTCTTAGCATATTCAAGAAGTAGGTCATTCTGTTGTTTTTAACCACACAGATTCTTTGTATTTTACATTTTTTAATACAACAGAAAACTGTTGACTAATACTTTATGACAGGTGTGATGTGCAGGCCCCTAGAGTAAATACTCTAGATCTTTATTTATTGAAGAAAGCTGAGGCCTGTAAAGAGACACCTGTCACTCTTACCTCACTTTTTTCCTGCTTGACAAACCTATGTTGAGACATTATATTAATGGTTTTGTCATTTAAGGTCTCATATTCTAGATTATTTTTCAGATACATTACACTTTAGGATGATAGGCTGGGATAGAGAACTGTTTCGGTAAGCCCTTTCTTTAAGCTGCTGCTTAAGATTATTTCATATATGAGGGTCGCCTGGGTGGCTCAGTCAGTTAAGCATCTGACTCCTGATTTTGGCTCAGGTCATGAGCTCACGGTTTGTGAGTTCAAGTTCCACATTGCCCTCTGCTCTGTCAGTACACAGAACCTGCTTGGGAATCTCTGTCTACTCTCTCTGTGTCCCTCCCCCACTCGTTCTGTCTCTCTCTCACAAAACTAAATAAACTTAAAAAAAATATTATCTTCTATATGAATGACCTCCATTTTAGGATCTCATTTTCCTGGCTAGCATAGCACACAAACTCATAGCTCCCATATTCTGCTAATGCTGCTGGGAGTTCTTTACTCCTCATATAAATCTCCAAGACTCCAAAATATATTCATTGCTTCTGTTACAGACAGAAACAGGAAAGAAATCTCTTCATCCAAAACAGGTTTTTTTCATAACACCAGGCTGCATATTTTTGCTTGTAAGTATCTAGGACCCAGCTAGAGACCTAACTACTATTACATTGGATTTATTTAAAAATATGTTTTAAAATTTTAACACCTCATGTATCAGTATCCCTAGGACAATTTATTTGTAATATAGGGACTCTTTGTACTTTACTGACAGCAGATAAGAAATGAGGGCTCATTACCAATGCATTTTGCCAGGGGGCGTGGACACCTCACCAAGCTAATTATAGTAAGTTGCCCGTGTCTTTGATTAAAAATTACATTCTGGGAAATATTTGGGGAAATGAATACTAGAACTCTGTATGTGGGTACACCTCTTTTCTATCTTATGAAAACAGGATAAGACCATACATGGAATTGTTCTCATTAATTTCCAGGACTCTCCCCTTTGGTTAAAGGATCTCCTGCCAGCCTTAACTCAGGGTGTCCTTTTTGCTGGGAGTGCCCTTCCCTCACCATCTCTATCAATTTAAATTCATTAGAACTAGAGTAGGCTAACTTCTTCTAGGCTTTCCTTTCATTCCAGAGTATTCAGCAGTTTATAGATGCCACGCTATACGTTGTTGAACTGAGGGTGCTTAAGTATGTCTAATTTCTTTAGACTATAAACTTCTGGTTAGAAGCAAGCCACAAGAGTATTGGTGGTGAGGCTGCAGATATCAGAAAAAACTGTACTACAAAAGGCTATTCTTAACTAATATACAGAAATATAGTAACACTTTTGTGTTTAGAACGTGCTTTAGTTTACGGAACTTTTTTTTTTCAACGTTTATTTATTTTTGGGACAGAGAGAGACAGAGCATGAACGGGGGAGGGGCAGAGAGAGAGGGAGACACAGAATCGGAAACAGGCTCCAGGCTCTGAGCCATCAGCCCAGAGCCCGACGCGGGGCTCGAACTCACGGACCGCGAGATCGTGACCTGGCTGAAGTCGGACGCTTAACCGACTGCGCCACCAAGGCGCCCCTTACGGAACTTTTTGTATAAGTTCTTGAGAGACAAGATCTCCAAAAAATGCAAAGAAAAAGTTTGAAGTAAAGTGTTTCCATTTAAGTATTCTTCCAAATATACAGGAATTGAATGTGATCATGTGTCTCTAAACAGTAGAACTGAGGGAAGGTGAGAGTAAATGATTTACTTGAGCTCCCCACATTTCTGTCTCTCGGGCAGCTGGTTCCTCTTATCTCCTCCGTAGATCTAGCAAAGCTCCAAAAGGACACTTACATAGGAGAGATTGTAAAGTCAGGTAGAAACGTAGCCACCTTTGCTACAGATGTTTTGGTTTTCTCCCTTCTCTCTTCTTCAGTGTTTTCCATAATAATAATCTGAAGTGTATCAGCCACCTTTTTAGAGATGTACCTGGAAAAGTTTTAAAAAGAAAGAAAATATATTTTGATCTTCTAAAATGGACTTGGTCTGTGTTTTCAATGGTTTAATCCTTTTAAAAATATTTAATTACTATTACATGTGCACTAATACTTGTTTGACATTGTTTGACAGGTAATACAAGAAACCCGGTTAAAACAAATGTACACAGCAGAAGAAAAGTACGTAGTGAAAACTTCCTTTTATTCAAACAAAGTTATTTCTAGCAACACATCCCTGAAAGTAGCCCAGTTTCTCACAGTCACCGTGGACCTAGAGCAAAGAAGACACTTAGAAGAACAGCTAAAGGTTGGTTATTTTGAGTACTGTATTAGAAAATATTAACTGGATTTGTAATACTTTAAGTAGATCTGTTTTTAAAATAATTTTGAATATCTCATAGGAAATTAATAGAAAACTGCAAGCCGTGGAAGCAGGGCTGATTGCCCTGTATGAGAGAAACAAGCATCTAGAACACAAAGACAATGAACTTAGACAGAAGAAGAAGGAGCTTCTTGAAAGGAAAACCAAGAAAAGACAACTGGAGCAAAAAATTAGTTCCAAACTAGGAAGGTACCATTCAGCCCCTTTGGGTAGAGGGGGCGGGCACAAAGCACTGCCAGGCTATTATGAGTTACATAGGCATACCTCGTTTTATTGCGCTTTGCAGATGCTGCGTTGTTTTCTTTCGTGTTGTTTACAAATTGAAGGTCTGGCAACCCTGTGTCAAGCAAGTCTGTTGGCACCATGTTTCCAGTAGCTTTTGTTTATGTTGTGCCTCTCACATTTTGGCGATTCTCACATTATTTCAAACTATTTGATTATGTGTTGTGATCAGTGATTAGGACTCTGAAATCTCAGATAACTTAGCATTCTTAAGCAGCAAAGTATTCTTTAATTAAGGTACGTACATTGTTTTTAGATACAACGCTGTGGCCCACAGACTATAGACATATAGTCTATGTGGCCCATAGACTATAGCATAGTGTAAGCATGACTCTTACACGCATTGGGAAACCACAAAATTCTTTTGACCTGCTTTATTGCAGTGGTCTGGAACCAAATCTGCAATATTTCTGAGGTATGCCTGTACCCTGTAAGGCTGATGCAATTCCCAAAAACACGTTTTGTAATAATTTCCCTCAAACTTTAATCCTACTGCCCAAAATAAAATTGTAGGGCAAAGGTTGGTGAATTTTAAGTGCTGTTCTTCTGTCCTTTGACCGCTGGACCTCTTCCCATACTTAAAAGTTATTGAGGACCTTGAAGTTTCACTTATATATCTAGTGATATTTATACTACATTAGTAATTAAAACAGAATGTTTAAAATATTTATGAAAACCACTGTTTTCCAAACAAAATACATTTAGCAAGAAGAGTGGCATTGTTTTGCATTTTTATCAACCTCTTTTGATAAAGTTACTTGTTTATTTCATATCTGTTTTTACTTTCAGTCTATTGTGAGAGGTTGCTTTGAAGTAGATTGATAGAATTTTCAGATAGTTACCTATATCGTCTTGTTTAATATTGCATCAAAACCTGCCAAGATTGTGGTTTGTTAAAGTTCATTTGCACTGTGGAGTCTGCAATTAGTGAGGTAGATTATTCTTATGTTAAAACTCATTGTATTGTAATTGGATCTTTTACCCAGTGATCTTGTTCCATCATGCATTGGTCATTTATAGGTCTTTCAAATATTGACATTTTAGTGTGTAAAGAAAATAATTATGTTGATTTCCAATCCCATCAGAAGGATCTTTAAGAATTAGGAAGCTATCAAGCTTACAGTGGTAGATAAAGATTTTCCAAATTCTACTTTTCACTTGAAAGTTGAATTTTATCATTGGGGGCAAATATTATTAGTTATTTTTCTTGAACTGATAGGCTCACTTCATTCACTTTGGGTTGGGAGGAACAGTCTGCCAAATACCTGAGTCTAACCATAGTTTGTCTGTTATTCTTTCAAGAAAAACTGGTATTTCATGAAAAAAGTAGTCCAGCTCCCAACTCAGTCATGCAAATGCTTTTCCTTGAGGCCGCCATCATACTTTGGTATACATTAGAAGTACTGTGTACTGTATACTTCATCACGCTATTATAAAGATGTATGTAGTCAGTTACCATGGGGAGGTGGTTCAAGATGGCAACATAGGGAGATACTGAATTCCCCCCCTGCCACAGACACAGCACATCAACTGCTACATATGAAACAATTTGCTCTGAAAAAGATCAGAAAACTAGCTGAACTGCTCTTCTGTAACAAGGGATGTAAGGTCCACATCAAGGGGGGTAGGAACTACAGAGATAGGGTCTCAAAACCCCGCCCCTAGTGTGGTGACCAATACTCAGGTAGTGTTGTGATCCATATCACAAATATGGAGCTCTTCCCTGAGGAGTTTGTGCCTACAGCAGGCACCCCAACCCTTGGGACCTGCACCAGAGAGATGAGTCCCCAAAACATCTGGCTTTGGAAACCAAGGGGGCTTATATCTAGGAGAAAGGTACAGCAGTAGAGAATACAGGTTCTGCTCTTAAAGGGCTCATTCAAAGACTACAGGACCCTGGGCCAAGTAACCGTTTGAAAAGTAGTTAGCCCCTATGTGAAGGAGATTCATTTGCTAATCTTAAAGTATCCACCCAAGAGGCAGGAGCCTAATGGAAATTCCTCCTGGGACAGAGGCACTGGTGGGCACCATTTTTGCACTCCGCCTGTAACCTGCTGGCACTGGTGGGTGTATGCCATGCCCACATCCCCGCCAGAGCTAGGTGGCCAAGGTTCTGAAATGATCAGAGACAGTTCTTGGCAAGCTACTATCCCATGGCCCTGCATAGACAGCAATCAGAAACACTCTCCAGTCTTCTTGTGGAAAAGACCCCTTCGTCCTAGAACCACAGCTTCAGGGGTTCCAGGACTACCACACATCTAGAGGCTACAGAATTGTCCTCAGGCAACATGGTCTAGGAGATGTCATCTCTGTCATACTGTGTGTTGGCCTTGCCACAGCCCACCAGTACCTCCGAGAAAGGGCTCCTCTGGAGCCCTCATTTTTGCAGCAGTTTCCGAGGAGACCCCTCCAGATTGTGTGGTGTGTAAGCCAACAGGGTTTATGGTTGTGGTCCCGTAGGACTCTCTCTCTATAGTTGCATAGCTTAAAAGCTGCTGCCTGAAGTTCTGCCTTCTAGTCTAGCTTCTGTTCAGCCTGAATCTAGGGGCAGACTGAGATCCCATCCTCTGGAACACTCACAGCGCTTGGCAGTCCCTCAGCAACTGGGCTGTATCGAGGATCAATCAGGCTGCTTAGACCACAAAAGTTCATGTGACAACCAAGAGCTAAGCACAGTTGAATGACAGGGTTCATCTCCATAAGGCCAGTTCAAGACTTGTTGAAGCTTGAGAGGGTTGAAGGTTGTTTCATCTGCTGCTTAGAAATCAACACAGGACCAAAAAAGAAAAAAAAAAGAAAGAAAGAAAGAAATCAACACAGAATCAAGCAAAATGAAGAGACAAAAGAGTGCGTTCCAAATGAAAGAACAAGATAAAACACCAGAACAAGAACCATTATGAAATGGTGATAGTTTACCTAAAAAAGAATTCAAAGTAATGGTCCTAAAACAAGAGGAATGAATACAGCAAGAACTTCGCTAAGGAGAAATACAAATAAAGTCCCACACAGACTTCACAATGCTGACGAACACAGTAACTGAAACGAAAAATACACTGGAGGGATTCCAGCAACAGACTAGATGAAGCAGAAGAAAAATCAGTAATGTGGGAGACAGGGTAGTAGAATTCATCCAAAAACAATAACAAGAAATAATTTTAAAAAGTAAAAATAGCTTAAGGGACAACATCAAGCAGAGTAACTTTTGCATTATATGAGTCACAGAAGCATAAAGAGAGAAAGGAGCAGACAAACATATTTGAAGAAATAAATAACTGAGAAGTTCCCTAACCTCAGGAAGGAATAGACATCCAGATCCAGGAAGCCCAGAGAGTTCCACATGAGCACAAGAGGAAATCTCTTCTGCAGAAGAGCATTGATTTTTTTTTTTTTTTTACTGAAAACAAATCACTTTACAGTCGGATGCCAGTGACATTTGACAGTACTGGAAACCGGCATTCCTCAGTAGTGAAGAATTTACACAATGTTCAGGGCTCTTGGTGTTTCATTTAAGCATCCCTGATAGATGGGAGCATATTATTTGTGTCTGAGTATGTAACTTCATCACTTTAATGTGTACCATCTGATGTTATGAATCAAAGTATTTTATCTCAGAGAGGGAACATTCACTGGTTTATAAAATGCTCTCTACCCATCTGCTTGAAAGTGATTCATTAATGCCTGAATATTTAAAATCAGAATTCTCTTTTCATATGCTTTGAGGAACAGTAGACCCAAAGGAGTAATACACTTATGAATATGTGGAATTTATAGGAAATTTCAAATCATTAAACACTTTACCACGGAAGGGTTTTGAAAGAACTATACAAGCTGTCATAGGCCTTATGATGATTGAGATTGTATTGTAGCTACTGTCAGATGAGCTACACCTCAGTTCATCAAGGATGTGTACTGTTGAAGAGCCTAATGAAGAGTTTTAGACATCTAGACGTAGTTTAGAATTCTATTTCTAGGTTACAAGGAATTACCTGTGATAGGGCATTTGCCATTTGAAGTTCTCTGGACATCAGGGTAGGATTACATCATGTGGATGGTCTAGAACATTTGGCAAAACTGTCATGAGCACCTAATGCAGTCTGGGAAAGGCAAGTCATGTGGCTGTAGCTCACTGATCAAAGGTCCACAGTGGATTTGGCTTCACAGTCATCATATCGTTTATCATCAGTGGAATTCAAGGCCAGAGTTTGTTGTTGGTAGTCACACCATAGTAAATTAACTCAGTAGGTGGGACTGGAAGATGAGTACTTGGCATTGAAGAGTCTCTTTATGAGACAACTGCTGACAAAGGCCAAGATTCTGTGTCTGATAATCCTATAGACCCAGTCTCAACGAAGTATTGGAAAAGTGTGATCATAGCCCAGCCCCTTCTGCTTCCTTCCAGAGTTCAAGAAAATTATCTCACGCAGCAGTCTCAGACCACTCCTCAACACCAACCAAGACCCAGCAGATAGTTGCACTCCTCCCAGACAGTATGTACTAGCTCCTAAAAAGATGACACAAAGGAGGTCATTGTTTAGTCCATAAATTCCCCATCTGTTGTTCAGTCATTAATACAGCTTGATGTCTCAAGCTGCATCTGTACCAGTTCCTTAAAACATGTCTCCGTGTCAGTTTTTAGCTCAGTTATGAGCCATGCAGCATCTTGAGAGACCAATCAGAGCAACAGACTTGGATGATAGAGGCAAATATTCATCAGCCAGAAGATATAAGAAAAGAAAAATTCAAGAACAGCTTCAAATGGTCCATGGTTAAGGGCTGCAGATTTTTTTTTTTTAATTTTTAATTTTAGGGAGTGAGCAGGGGAGAGGTATAAGGGAGAGCGAGAATCTTAAGCATGCTTCACACTAAGTGCAGAGCCCGAGGCAGGGGTCAATCCCACAACACTGGGACCACGACCTGAGCCAAAATCAAGAGCAGAACACTCGACCAAATGAGCCACCCAGGCACCCCAAGGGCTGCAGTTTTTTGTTGTTGTTGTTGTTTTTTTAAAGTGATCAGCCCCTGGGTTGAATATTGATTCTGTTCAGCTTTCTTCTGAATTCATCTAACATCTTGCAGCTTGTATCTATAAATATTAATGACCAGATTAAATATTATTAACCAAAATCAAAGTGGAATGAATACTGGACACATTGGCTCCACTCTGCATAGGACACGACAGCAGCCTTTAAAAAGTACATCAAGTCAGAGTCAACAGAATATACTGAGCTGGCACAGAACGTAAACACCTCTTTCCAGTCACAGCACTCTTACAGCCCCACTGTATGGACACTATTATGATTTCGTAGCTAGAAGCATGGTCCCCATTCCACCTAGTATGCCACAAAACCGTACCCAAAGTGCTGCAGTAACTGCATTCACTCAGGACAGACAAGATTTTCTCAAGGTCAGCAGTTTGTGATTAGAGATTAAATTACTAACTGCTCCTGTAGCTTATGGGGCCGTCTTGGTACCTAGCACTATGCTTACAGGTCAGGTGGTGACTGCCTGCCCTACTTTGGCTACACAGCAGCAGCAGCCGCAGCCACAGCCACAGACTTTATCAGTCACGCGGCACAGTTCCCAGGAATCTCCGGCTCAGCTCACCCAACTACTGCAGCAGTTTTTACAGACTTGAAGGATCCTCAGGGAGCATCCTTGAAATCAGCATATCCTCTCTGCTGCTTTTCCACTACAACAGAGCACTTTCCCCACGATCACATTACCAGCAATACCGGTCTCAGCAACAGCAATATGAGTCGGCACAGGACTGACAGTTTGACCTGTTCTTCTAGGGTTCACCCACGGTAGCACATATGCCTCTTCTGACCTCCAGGAAGGAGGGGATTGGCCATCAAGAGTTGCTCAGATGGTCTGAAGCTAGGAGAAGTCCTGGCAGCTTCACAAGAGGCAGTGTTGAATGTTCTAGTTCCTGGAATTAGTTAGCAGGGAAAATGCTGCCTATTGCTCCAAATACACATTAAATACCAGCCAACAGGAGATGATCTTGGGGCCATAGCCAATTCTGACAGTGTTCTACTTGCCCATCTATTTTTCGATGGAGAAAAGTGTATTGCCAAATGTCAAGCTCAGCTGTGAAACATGATCTTCAGTCATCAGAAAGGCACCAACATTATTAGTAATTTAGTGGTTCTGTGCCTGTTTTCAGGTGTTAGAGGACACATCACTGTCGTGTTTGGTTTGCTTACAATAATGCCATGAAGGTAGTCTAGAAGACTCAGTAGGCCCTTTCTCTCTTCCTCTCCTTTTCCAGATAAGGATAGAACAGTAGTTAGTGTCAGAAATTATAGTAAGGACTGTATATGACAAGTGTATAGCTAACCTCATATTCAACAGTGAAAAGCTAAAGTCTTTTCCTTTAATATCAGGATCAAGGCCAGGAGGCCCCCACTCTGTGCACTTTTATTCAGCACAGTATTAGAAGTGCTAGGGGCACCTGGGTAACTCAGTCAGTTAAGCATCAGACTCTTGATTTTAGCTCAGGTCATGATCTCACGGTTGTGAGATTGAGCCCCACGTTGGGCACTGTGCTGAATGTGGAGCCTGCTTGAGATTCTCTGCCTCTCTCCCGGTCCTGTGCTCTCTTAAAAAAAAAAAAAAAAAATCTGTCCCTCTGCTTGAAAAAAAGCAAGCAAGCCTAGCTAGAGCAATTAGGCAAGAGAGAAAAAGCAAAAGAAGTAAAACTGTCACTATTTGTGAGTGACAGGATTTTACATAGAAAACCCTAAACCTTTCTCTACCAAAACAAACTGGTAGAACTAATCAACAACTTCGATAAAGTTGCAGGGTACAAAATCACCATACAAAAATCTGTTGTATTTTTATATACTAACAAGGTACTCTGAAAGGTGAATTAAGAAAACAGTCCCAGGGCACCTGGGTGGCTCAGTCGGTTAAGCGTCTTGACTTCACCTCAGGTCATGATTTCATGGTTGGTGGGTTCGAGCCCTGTATACTGACAGCTATGAGCCTGGAGCCTGCTTCAGATTCTGTGTCTCCCTCTCTGCCCCTTCCCCACTCAGTGTGTCTCTCTTTCAAAAATAGGTAACAAAAAACATTAATAATTAAAAAAAAAAAGAAAAAAACAGCCCCATTTACAAAAGAAAATGAAAAAGCAAATGCAAAGGAGTAACTTTGATCAATGAGGTAGAAGACCTGTATAGTGAACACTGTAACACATTGAGGAAATAAACTGAATAGGACATAAATAATTAGTAATTATTATTACTATTATTAGTAATTCTGTGCTCATGGATCAGAAGATTGTTTAAATGTCCATATTTCCCATAGCCATCTGTAGATTCAGCGCAAGTCCCATTCATTTCCAAATTCCAGTGGCATTTTTCAGAATTCGAACAACTCCTAAAAATTTTGGGGACCATAAAAGATACCAAATAACTAAATCAATCTTAAGAAAAAATAAACCTGAAGGCATGACATTCCCTGATTTCAAATTATATCACAAAGCTATATTAAAACAGTTAGGGTATTGACATAAATACACATAGATCATTACCACAGAACAGAGAGCCCACAAATAAACACATGTATCTGTGGTCAATTAATTTGTGACAAAAGAGGTAAGAATATACAATGAGGAAAGGGTAGTCTCTTCAATACATGGTGCTGGGAAAACTGGACCACTGTCTTACACCATGCAGAAAAATCAACTTAAAATGAGTTAGAGACTTGAATGTAAGAACAGAAATCATAAAGCTCCTGGAAAACGACAGGCGGTAAGTTTCCTGACATGGATGGATGTTGGCAGTAATTATTTTGGAATCAACTTCAAAGGCCTCGGTAACAAAGCGAAAATAAACAAATGGGACTGTATCAAACTAAAAAGCTTCTGCACGGTAAAGGAAACCATCGACACACCAAGAAAGCAACCTATGGAATGGGAGAAGATACTTGCAAATCATATATTGGATAAGGGCTTAATATCTAAAATCTGTAAAGAACTCATTCAAGTCAATAGCAAAAAAACCAATCTATAACAGATGGGCAGAGGATCTGAATAGACATTTTTTCAAAGACCTACAGATGACCAAGAGGCACATGAGTTAAAAATAGAACTACCATACGATCCAGTAATTCCACTTCGGGCTGTTCATTCAAGGAAATGAAAGCACGGATTTGAAAAGATACCTTTTGTGGTCATTGCAGCATTATTTACAAAAGCCAAGACATGGAAGCAACGTAAGTGTCCACTGATGGATGAATGAGTAAAGAAGATGTGAGAGACGTGCACACGCTGCAATATTACTAAGCCATTAAAAGAATGAAATCTTGGGGCACCTGGGTAGCTCAGTCGTTTCAGCGTCTGACTTCAGCTCAGGCCATGATCTCACAGTCCATGAGTTTAAGCCCCACGTCAGGCTCTGTGCTGACAGCTCAGAGCCTGGAACCTGCTTCGGATTCTTTGTCTCTCTCTTTCTCTGCTCCTCTCCCACTCTTTCTCTGTCTCTCAAAAATAAATAAATAAATGTTAAAAAAAAAGGGGGGGGGCATTTAAAAAAAATAAGAGAATGAAATCTTGTGACAACAGAAGTGGAACTTGAGGGTATTATGCTAAGTGAAATAAGTCAGAAAGACAAATACCATTTGATTGCCCTGTAGTTGAAAAAACAAATGAACAAACAAAACAATGCATAGATAACAGAAAGGGGATTGGTGGTTGCCAGAGAGAGGAGTGTTGGGGGGCTGATTACTTGGGTAAAGGTCATCAAGAGGTACACACCTGCAGTTATAAAAACTCATGGGAATGTAATGTATGGCATGTGACTGCGGGTAATAATACTGTATTGCATATTTGAAAGTGGCTGAGAGAGTAGATCTTAAAAGTGTTCATTACTAGAAAGAAAACTTACAACTATGGTGACAAACGTTGACAAGATTTTTGTGGTGATCATTTTGCAATGTATACAAATATCAAATCATTACATTGTACACTGGAAACTAATACAACGTTAGGTCAGTTATACTTGAAGTAAAAAAATAACATACTCAAAATACACGATTTAATAAAATTAATTTTTACTGTCATCAAGAATATGAATTTGACATTTTAAAATATCTATTAACTATAAGTACACTGTGGGGCTACTACCCAGATTCATTCTAGAGTGCTTGCATTTTTATTCACCACTGCTGGTGTACCATCAGTACAAATATCACTACAGTGAAAAGGGCAACTGAGATCATCTTACAACAGTGAAAATGGTTCATGATTCACCTGAAATGGTTTCAGGGATCCCCAGAGGTCTCTGAACCACGCTTTGAGAACCACTGACCTAGACTTGTATCCATTGAATTTGGATTGGTGGGAGAGGAGAGAGGAAGGTACAGGCAGGGAGATTATCAATCCAAGCTATTAGGCTATGCGCTTTCTCACCGATTCTGAAAGTAGTAATAGGCAAGGAGGAGAATATGCTGATTTTCACAGAAGAGGATGGGCAACTGGGGCGTGTATCTCCTTCAATTGTAATCTCCCTTATTACAAGTAGAATTGCGTTTGCTTGGCCTTAATGGACAGATTCCACAGAATCCTATAAAAAGATGTGAATAGTCTTCACAAGTCTTTTCCTAAAAGATAACTGCCAAGATAACTTACTGTGAATGTCCCTGCAACCGTTCTCAGAACTGACTATATATTTTGTTTTGTATTTGGATATTTTATAGAAAGTGGAATATAGAAGGGGGTATAAAAGCTATTGGGGGGTTCTTTCTAGGGGAAAGGAACATGGCTTCCAGTTTAAAGGTGTTCCCCATGTCCTGCCTCAGACCTTTTTGTGATTATTCTTTTATGACTTTCTCTGTAAAGATTTAGATATGACTGACATAGTCAATCTTTGATAGTAAGTGACCATTCGTTGCCTTTAGTTATCTGTTTACCTTGACCTAATATAGTATGTGGTTTTAAATACATTTGTTTTTTTTTTTTTTTAATTTTTTTTTTCAACGTTTATTTATTTATTTTTGGGACAGAGAGAGACAGAGCATGAACGGGCGAGGGGCAGAGAGAGAGGGAGACACAGAATCGGAAACAGGCTCCAGGCTCTGAGCCATCGGCCCAGAGCCCGACGCGAGGCTCGAACTCACGGACCGCGAGATCGTGACCTGGCTGAAGTCGGCCGCTTAACCGACTGCGCCACCCAGGCGCCCCTTAAATACATTTGTAAATTGAATCATATATGAAATGCAGTAAGAGAATTTTTTTTTAAGTAAACAATTGTCCATTAACTATTACCGGACAAATAATGTACCTTGGTTGCTTAAAGCAAGATATTATTTAGTCTGGCTGCCCAGGTTTTTCATCTCTACGCCTCTTTTCAGCCTTCACCTTTCGCGTCATTTCTATCTTTAATCATCTATAAGACACTTAACCTTTTCTGTTTGACCGTTCTGTCGGACCCATGGTCTAAAACTCAACTTTCTCTGTATAATGTTGTTTTTTGTAGTGAAATGGCCTTTCATACCCATCACCCCACCACCTGTAGTTACAACACTCCTTTCCTTTAGATGGACTTTCAAATTTTCCCAGTCTCCTTTCACTTGACCTATTTCACCTCAGCTCCCTAGCCTCCTCCACACTCTCTTCCATGTTCTGTTGAAGCCCCTCTCTGCCACATCTGCTGAACTTGTTCATCCTTGTTTATTATTGCTTCCAAAGTGTGTTCTTGCCTTTACCTTACTTTTGCCCTGGAGGCAACGCGGCGGAGTAGAAAGTACTTGGACTTTGGTGTCAGACACCTCTTACCACATACTATACATGATCTTATGTAACTTAATTAATTTCTGATCCTTAGTTTCATCTCAGATAACAAAGTATTAATTTTTAGGATTGTTGTATTACCCTTTTACTATATATTTTGAATCTGTTAATCAAATCTCCCAGTTAAGCTCCTTAAGGTGAGTGATTGTGTGTAAACAACATTAATAACAACAGTAGTAAATAATATTTATCAATCAGTTCAGGGCCAGGCAGTATACTAAGTGTGTTGCATATTTTACCTTTTTTAAAGCTTCACCATTGCCCTATAGGAGAAGTATTATTTTTTGCAGTTTATAGATAAGGAAACTAAAGTTCAGAAGAGTAACTTGTCTGGTTACACTGCTCATTATTGGCAAAAGGAGATTCAGATCCATCTTTTTGACCCTAGGTCCTACACCATTATGGCATCATTACTTCAACTGTGCTGGGCACATAGTGTCTCAACAGATACATTTTGATCCTGCATGGTCACATGATTGTTTAGTCCAGTAGCCAGTAGTTTATGTCTGAGTAGCTTTGCTAAAAAGCCCATGAAACGGCAGGAGACCTGGGCGCAGTCCTTGTGTTAACTCCGATTTCTACACGATTATGTGTTTCATATAGTTTAAAGCTGATGGAACAGGATACTTGCAACCTTGAGGAGGAAGAGCGAAAAGCAAGTACCAAAATCAAGGAAATCAATGTTCAAAAAGCAAAACTTGTTACTGAATTAACAAACTTTGTAAAGGTAAGGCATTTTCTTAATTTTGGTCACTTTATTATGGCAGGTAGATAAGTACATAGATTAAAAAAACTCTTGCTAAGATTTTACCATTGACAGTTTTAACTTTGCTTGATATTTCTCATTATAGGTCAATAATTTGGTTAAAAGCACTCATTAAGCTAAATTATTTTATTCCAGATGATTCAGTTAAATCCAGAGAAAGATATTTTAAAAGTCTCTTGTAAGAAATAGTTGTAAAAAGAACTCTTTGAGGTATCAGATTAGAAAAATGTTATTTTTCTCCTGGTTTGTAATTTTTTAAAAAACTATATATTTTTTTTCCTTAGTTGAAAAACAAATTAAACTTTCAGGGGTTTTTGTTCCTAGATTTGTACTTCTTTGCATATACAAAAAGTTGATTTAATTCTTCAAAATACTACAGTGATCTCTGAGAAGAACAAATTAGAATCAGATTACATGGCTGCTTCATCACAGCTCCGTCTCACAGAGGTACAATTTTTGCTTTTAGTTTTTGATTATGGGGTGCCAGCCTCAGACCAGTTTGAAAACCTGTATCATCATTTGAAATATGCATTTTGTTATATGCTCTCTAATTTACAAATTTAATGCATTCTGCTGATGAGGAAGCCCTGTGTGAAACACTGTACGATGCATCTTACGTTATTGATTGGAGGAGGTGTGGTAATGTGAGAAATGAGAGCATCTTAGTCACTTGACAGGCAAAGTCTCCTATCTGTTCCCTTAACCCATAAAAACTTCAGTCATTCTGTCACCACGTAGCCACTAGCAGCTTTTATTACGGTTTGTACGTCTCATAAAGTCAACTGCAGGTGAGTTATAATCAACACTGAGAGTGGCCTTAGTGTACAGTTTTGGTGATTTAATCTTCTGTTAATATCATTCGGTGAAATGATAAATATTAAAATAGCGTGCAGAGGGTGAAATGTGATGCACTAAGGTCATGAAAATCCCCAAGAAGAACTGGCAACAAAATGATGGTGACAGTGGCATCGTCTTTTGAGTCTTCGGAATCCTTTTCCAAAAAATAGAAGAGCAGCTAGGATAGCAGCCACAAGCCCATGGACAGCGTATAGAGCAAAACTAAGTTTCAGAGTATCCCTGTTGCTGGTCCACAGTACACTCTCCCACCACCCGCCCAGAGTTAGCGTCCGACTGGACAAGGTAAGGGCACGGTCTCCAGCAAGACTCAACTTCAGTTTCTAGCCCCTTTCCCCGGAAGGCTCAAGAATAGGTCCGGGGGTGCCTGGGTGGCTTCGCTGGTTGAGCTTCTGACTTTAGCTCAGGGCATGATCTCACACTTTGTGGGTTTGAGCCCCATATCAGGCTCTCTGCTGTCAGCATGGAACCCACTTTGGGTCTTCTGTCCCCCTCTGTGTGCCCGTCCCCCACTTGCACTCTCTCTCTCAAAATAAATAAATAAACTTAAAAAAAAAAAAAAGGTAAGACAGTCGTAGGACTCAGAACCCCAACCCTCTAACCACAGGATTTGTCCTTCTGGCATTGCCTATCCCCATCTTGAGTCATCTCCTAAGCCTGAGTGTAGGTGTGATTGAAGGAGAAGTGTAGCTCCTCGTGAATAACAAAGACATTCCTATCACTCAGAAAATTCCTAGGGCTTTACAGTCTCCTTCCCAAGAACCAGGGAGTAAGGCCTGATTCTTTCTTACACAACACCTGCGAACTCCAGAATATCAGCAGGGAAGATTAAGTCAGCAGCAAGCTAGCGTGGTATCAGGAAGTACGTGCTAAGCAGAGGGAAAGCTCAGAGAAGCCAAAAATGAGGTCACCAGCAGGTTCTCCTTTCTAAAGGAAAGAGGCCCCACTAGGTGTGGAAAGCTCTGCAGATCAGTTTGAAAACCGCTGAAGGCGACTGTCGACTCTAGGAAGGTCGATGGTGCTGTGGAGGTCCAGGCTTGGCGAACTCTCAAATTAGCCTAGACTGCTGTGCAGAAGCACGCTGCTTACTGAGAAGTAGACCTATACTTCTACTGAGTACTCAGTACTTCTACTGAGAAGTGATAGACTAGGAAGACCACAGAATTGGTATTTATATGGTTATGAGGCAGACAGGGTAGGTAACACACAACACTAAAATGGGGGAAGGGAGACAATAGAAGTAAAATAGAATATACTTCCTGATTGTCCTATAGGAATCGTAAGGAAATAAAAGGATATAACTTCAAAGTGGGTACTTTGGGAGACGGAAGTAAGGGAGAATTTCAGTATTACTTACAGTGGGAACCAACAGACAGTATTCTAAAAAAGATATAAAGGACATAAGGGTATTATATAAGGTATTTGTGTAAACTTTCCTAAATACCAAAAGATAGAAAAGGGGAAGGAGATAATAAAACAGATCATGTCACTTAAGATATTTTATATATATACATATATGACATGAAAATAAATGACATAAAAAAGAAAGGGATTCAGAAAGGTTTAAAAAGGAAGACGAAGAGCCCAAGGGATCTTTTTTAAATCACAAAGGCTCAAAAATATCCAAATTTATGAAATCATAATGATAGTTAATATTGGTCACCTTTGGAGGATACTGGAGAACTAGTTCATTATTTTGAAAAATGGCAAAGAAAAAATCAAGCATTTATCCAGAACTTCCTAGGTGATTTTTTTTTTTTTTTTTTTTTTTTTTTTGAGAGAGGGAGAGAGAGCACAAGTCAGGGAGAGAGAATCCCAAGCAGACTCCACGCACAGCTTGGAGCCCGACTCTGAGCTCAATCCCATGACCTAAGCCAAAATCAAGAATTGGACACTCAACCTACCGAGCCACCCAGGTGCCCCTGTGTGAACTACTATCTTGGTTAAACAAGTAGAAGTGCCTCTTTACAGAAGCATTTCAGAAAATAAATGCAGAAGGAATGATAGTATTAGAATATCCCCCTTGCAGCTGCTTATGAATTGGTGGCTCACATTAGCTGCTGACATCACAGAAAAATACCCAGATGTTTATGTATGTGCCGACGAAAAGACATAATATGAAATTATTTTATGAAAAAATTCCACTCTGATTAGGCCTCTGGAACAGGGTGTGTTCACATCATCACGGTCAACATTTTATACTGGAAAATTCTTACTGTGGGAGCTGTGCTGTGCATTGTAGGATGTTGAAATTTAAACCCAGTATCCCTGGCCTTTACTTTCTAGATGCCAGTAGTGTACCCCTCCCCACTCCATTGTGACAACCAAATGTGTCTCCAGACATTGCCCAGATGTACCCTGGGGAACAAAATGGCTCCCATTTCAGAACCACCGCCCTAAAACTACCAGTTTAGTCTTCAGAATAATCCATTTAATACTCACATCTCAATTTAGATGATAAATTGTCATCAGAAATATTTGATCGTATTTTGATTTTATAAAAGTTACAGTTGAAGGGCACTTGGGTTACTCAGTCGGTTGAGCATCTGACTCTTGATTACGGCTCAAGTCATGATCCCAGGGTAGTGGGGTCCAGCCCTGCTTTGGGCTCCGTGCGGAGTGTGGAGCCTGCTGGATTCTCTCTTTGTCTCGCTCTCTCCTTCTGCCTCTCCCCTCCCCTCAAAAGAAGTTTATAGTTAAAAAAGTAAATGTATATACTCAAGTTGTTCTAACTAAACATTTTCTAATAGCTGGAGTATTTGTTTTTAAGTTAAACTGAAAATTTAGTTTCTCAGTCACACTAGTCACATTTTAAATGCTTAATGGCTGCATTGGACTTGTTCCTTCTTTACTGGATAGTGCAGTATCTAAGAAAAAAAGGAAAAAGGAGATAGAGAACCTAGAAGTTAAAAAGTATTTTAAAACATTAACCAAATACAATGTGTGGACATAATTTAGATCTTGATTTGAACAAAGCAATTGCAAATTTTTTTTTTTCTAAGAAAGGCATATGAAGGAAATAGAATGTTGGAATTCCTTCAAAATCTTCCAGAAAGGGGGCTGTTTAGGAAGGGAGCATGGATGACACAGTCTTGGTCACGGGTTGATAATTGTTGAAGCTGGACGATAGGTACATGAAGGTTCATTATACTTTTCTCTCTGCTTTCGTACATTGTTGAAATTTTCCACAATAAAAACCAAAAAGCCTCCATTCTTGGCCATGATGAAATAGCAGGGGCCAAATGTACCCAGTCACTTTAAACCACTAAAAGATAGGACCAAATATATGAAACAGTGATGTGCAGACACTGGATAACAGGCAGCACAGGACAGTGATTTTGGGGAGAAGGAACAGTGCGAGGTGAGCCCTGTGGCTCCCTCAGCTTACTTCAGGGAGAGCTTCCAGGCCACAATGTAGGCAAAAGGAACCCGGCGGGAGATCTAACATAGCACTGCAGTTCTTAGATGTGGTAAGCGGGTGTCAGGAGAATATGGTGAACAACTTTCTGGCAGTAAATTTGACAATTCAGAAGAAATGGGCAAACTTTAGAAGCCATGAACTATCAAAAGTTCCTGAAGAGCAATTAGAATAGCCCTCTTTTTACTAAAGAAATTAAATTTGTACTTAAAAACCTTACCACAAAGAAAGCTCCAGGCCGAAGCACATAACCGAAGAATTAATAGCAATTCTACCTGAAGAGGAGGGGAATACTTCTCAACACATTGTATGAGGCTAGCATTCCCCAGTATCAAAACCACACAATGGAAACTACAGACCAGTATCACTCATGAACCTTAGATGCAAAAATTCTTTTAAAAAGGTGAGCCGATTTAGAAAGTTAGCAAATGAAATCCAACAGCATGTAAAAGAGTATTACATCCTAACCAAATGAGTTTATCCCAGAAGTATACAAAGTTGATCTCACGTTTGGAAAGCCATCAGTGTAGTTCATTATGTGGACAATACACAAAAACCAGATGATCATCTCAGTGTATACAGAGTAAATATTTGCCAACATCTAGCATCCTTTTTATGATAGAAACTTTCTGCATCTAAGAATAGAAGGACATTTTTTATCCAGCTTATGAAGGGCATTCACCCAAAACCGTTAGCTGATACCGTACCCCTTGGCGAAGGAATGGAAGGAAGCTTTCTCCTACTGATTGCGAACAAGGAAATGCTCACTACTCACCTCTGTTCCACACTGTTCTAGCCAATGCAATAAGGAAAAAACAAAAACCTATTTCAGACAGACATCATTTCTGTGGAAAATGTTAAAGAATTTACAAAAATGCTGTAAGTTCTGTTAGTGCATTTAGCAAGGTTGCGGAATACAAGTTCAGTACAGAAGTTCAAAATCAGTTGTGGCTCCGTCTACTAGCAATGAACAGTTGGAAATCGAAGTTTAAAAACAACACTGTGTTTAATAGCTTCAAAAATATGAAATGCTTAGGGATACATTTATAAGACCTGTCTGTATACTGAAAAGTACAAAATTTTGCTGAAGTTAAAATAAGATGTAAGTAAGTGGAGAGAATCATTGTGTTCATGGATAATAGAATCAGGATTTGTTAAAATGTCAGTTCTCTCCCAAATCTATAGATTTAATGAAATTCCCAGCAGGGTTTTTTAGAAATTGACAAGCTTATTCGAACTTTGAAAAAGAACAAGTTCCATGACTCACCCTTCCTAATTTTAAGACTTCTTATAAAGAAAGCTGCAGTAATGAAGACATCATTGTATTGGGGTAAAAATAGACCCATATGGCTCAGTGGAACAGAATAGGGAGTCCAGAAATAGATTCACACATATACAGTCAGTTGTTTTTTGGCAAGGCAATATCAAGGCAATTCAATGGAGAAAGAATAGTCTAACAAATAGAGCTAGAACAATAGAATAGTCATATACAAAAAATGAGCTACAACCCTTACCTCATACCACATGTAAATGGGTCATAGACTTAAGTAAGAACTAAAGCTAAAAGCTTTTTGAAGGCAAGAAAAGAAATCTTTTCTTTTGCCTTCTTTGAAGGCAAGAAAAGTGATCTTAGTTTTAGCAAAATAGAATAGAACACAAGAAGCATGAACTACATTAAGGAAAAGGAATCAGAAGTTTTACTTCAAAATGAACTTGCTTTTCAATAGATGCTGTTAAAGGGCAGGCTACAAACGGGGAGAATGTATTTGTAACACATACAACTAATGAAGTGTATCAAGATGAAGGGCTGTCACAGGGGCAATATCTAGCCTAACATCTGCTTATACACAATCCTTACAAGCTAATAGTTTTTCCATTTTTTTAAAAAGATTATATATAAGCCCTCGACACCTAAAATACTTACCTGCTGGCCCTGTGTAGAAAAAGATTGCTGACCCCTGAACTTTTATACAACTATCAATACTAAGAAGACTAACAACCTACTCAGAAAATGGGCAAAAGGTTTTAGCATGATCTCCACTAAAGAAAATACACAGACAGCAAATAAGCACAGGGAAAGATGCTCAGCTTTGTCAGTCACTAGAGAGTGTGAATTAAACTTATAATGAGCTACTACCACAGATGCACTAGAATGACAGACTTTAAGACGGACCATACCAAATCGCTGGTGAGGAAGTAAAGCACCTGGAACTCACATACATACTGGTAGAGACTTAAAGAGTGTAACCACTTTGGAAAATCATTGGAGAGATTCATGAGTGCTAAACGTGTGTATGCCATATGATGCAGCCATTCCTTTCCTAGTATTTACCCAAAAGAAATGAAAGCTTGCATCCATGAAAGATGGGTACAGGAACGTGTGGCAGTATGGTAACAGCTAAAAGCTGAAAACAAATGTCCAGCAGCGGTAAGTGGTTGCAAATTATGGTCTGTCCACATAAGGGGATATTACTCAGCCATTAAAAGGGATGAATTACTGAGACCCAGCATGATGGTTCTCAGTTAATGCTGAGTGTAAGAAGCCAGACCAAAAAAACTGACTCCATTTGTACGAATTCTATGGAACGTAGAATGCGCAGTAACAAATCAGTCAGCAGTTGCCTGGGCAGGGTCAGAGGGGATGGATTACAAAGGAGGACAAGGTGTTGACTGTGATAGATATATTTGTCATCTTGGGGGTAACAGGTTCACTGTTGTGTATGTTCATCAGAACTCATCAGGTTGTACACTTGACGTGTAGTTTGTTCACCAATTACACTTCAACTCTGAAAACACATTTAAAGAAAGTCTATTTTTCGAATATTTTCAAGTCTGAAATTGTAAAGCTACACCAGGGTAGGAGGAGTAACATAACTTCCATGTGCCCCTTATCCCTGCCAGATGTAACACTGCCATATTTGTTGCGGCTTTTGAAAGCTTGTCGTGTGTTTGAAGTCCCCTTGTGCCCTTTGTCATCCACGCTCCTACCTTCCCAGGGTCTGCTACGCTCTGGCGGGGTCTGTAGATGATTCACTTTACGCCTGTCTCTTGAAGAACACTCGTGTTGTGCAGTAGCGAGGTGTTGTAGTGTCGTTCAGCAGCAACAGCCTGAGATGATAGGTTTTAAGAAATGCAGGACCGCACAGAGAAGTGGGAACATTAAATCAGAGCAGACTTGCAGCTTCATTATTTGGAAGGCAGCTTCTTCACTGCACTTCCTGAAAAAGCTCATGGCTCAAAGAAATCAGAAGAAACAAGATTTTGCTAGCAGATAAGCATCTGAGAGTAGTAAGCAAGCATAAACACACGTAGCCAAAAGGAGCTAAAGGTCAGGTTTGATATGGTAGGATTGATTAGTTCACTTAGAGCCAAAGCCGGAGGCTTCAAAGATGGGAAAGTCCTTCCCTCCCTTCTTCCCCTCCCAAGCAAAAAAGGGGGAGGAAGGCAGCAGGAGTAGCCATAGTCATTCTGAACATGTGGAAGGGATCCAGGAGAAAAAAGACAAAAACAAAGATAGTACCCAAATGGGGTGGGGGACGGGAGGCCATGGGTGCCGTGGGGGACTGGATATGGAACTCGCCTCACCTGTATTTATTTCATGGAGTGTGAGGGAAGTCATCTGCCCTCATGTGTTCTGGCGATAAATAATTATAGAGAACGTGCTACGCTGAGTGAGCCTGTGAACCTGGTTGTTCAGGATGGGAAGTGGGATCATAGATGGTATCATGAAGAAGTTGACCCATCATGCCAGTGCCGTGTGGACAGAGTCCAGTCACGCAATACAGTCTTGGATCCTTGTGCCTCAAGTTTTAATTTCGAATTAAGCATTAATGAGCTGAAGAAACCTATGGGTTTGTGTCCTGTTTACAGCATCAGAAATCACCATGGCTTGGGGGAAGCGTTCTCCCGGACTTCACCCTACTCTTGACATAGAGCTGCTCTTCCAGCCTTCGTTCTGTGTCAGGGTTTTCTGTGTTCGTAGCAGCAGCAGTGTTAATACTTTGAGCAGAGTGGACTACTCTAGGGAATAGGAAAGCCTCTTGGGAGGAGGTTTTATTTTCAGTCCTTGAGTCAGTAATTTTTTACAAAGATGGCCCCATCATACCGTCCAGACAGATAATCTCTGGTTTGTTGCTTATCCTTTTAGATTTTGTTACCTGGAACTAGCCACTCAGTCGTCAGCCTCCTCACCCCTCGCAGACATGCCTGCACGCACACAGGTTTTTCCACACCCATCTTACTCGATGCTAGCCAACTTGAGTTTGCATTTCCTCAGCAGTATCTTGCACCATTCCGTTTCTCTTTGTAACGAGTTGATCTGAAAATTGCTTTCTCCATCTCCTTTGTAAGGTTGTTTGATTTTTTACACTGGGTCCTCAGTAGTAGTTGTTTGTTGCTGACTGACCGTGCTCCCTGAGCCCGCATCTTGAATCACCCAATGAGGGAGAGAATATGTGGCACGATGTGTGGCAGTGCACCTTCTCTTTCGCTTGTTCTCTTTCTTCTGCTGGCTGTCATTGACCCACAGATGCTCTTACCGTTCTGTCTTGCTTTCCTCCTTCATTTGAAACAAGGAGAACTAGTGGGGTGTTTTTTCTGCTTGTCCCCTTGAACACATGGCAGGTTACACCAAGGACCCGTTAGTACCACTTCCCATTTTAGCCTCCTCATGAAAACATGTTCACAAAAGAATATTGACACAGAGTTTCAGTAGAGATTGTGTCCATGAGGGAACCCAAGGTGACTTAACCATCATGTAGTTTGAGAAGTCCTCAAACTATTGGAAGGCAAATAGGGCAGCAGGGTTCTGGACCTGTCAGACATCCCAAGGGAGGCGAATGGTGGTGAGCCTGTTTGGTAATGACGCCTGGAGTATCGTCAGGACAAGTTTGTAAGCTGTACGTCTAAATGTGGAGGTGGACACAATGGATATACCTATTACTTGGTTGGGTTTTTAGTTGCTTTTAAACCACGCACTGGTTTTCTAACTCTACTCCATGTCTCTTGTTTGTTTACAGCCATAGGTATTAAAATACCTGTCTGACTTGTGGGAATATTGTGCTCATTCACTTTAATTTTTTTTTTAATGTTTATTTATTTTTAAGAGAGAGAGAGAGAGAGAGAGAAAGAGAGAGACAGACACAGAGTGTGAATAGGGGAGGGGCAGAGAGAGGGAGACACAGAATCTGAAGCAGGCTCCAGGCTCTGAGCTGTCAGCACAGAGCCTGACACGGGGCTTGAACTCACAAACTGTGAGATCATGACCTGAGCCGAAGTTGGACGCTCAACCGACTGAGCCACCCAGGCGTCCTCATTCACTTGAATATAGATCAAGATGCTTAAATATACTGTCTAGCACAAAGACAGTTTCCTTAAAAAATATAGATTTACATCAGAATTAGTGATAAGAATTAGAAATTGTTAAATGTATTTAGCCTCCTACTAAATTTAGAAATTCTGTTCTTTCATCTAATACTGCCCTCTGTGGCTACCTGCTTACCTCTCCTGCAAAACGATTTCAGAATTTTTTTTTTATTTAAGGGAGATCTCTTTTGGGCCGAGGGGGGATCATGTAACAAGTCAATAGTATTATTGCCATTACTTCATTTGTTTTCACTATTTGATTGAAATACAACTTGTAGTCTTGTATATTAGTCAAGATCACTATCTTTTCTTTCCATATTTCTAAGATATGTATTCTATGTGATATGCACTAAAACTTAATGTTTAAATTTGAATCTGTTAAATTGCTATGAAATGTGATGCTTATATTTACAGTAGAGGAAAATTGAGGTAGAAATGTTTTTATTTACTAATATTCTAGTAGCAATCCATAAGACCTAGAACTCCAATTTTTTTTCATATAGGAAATTGTTCGTTTTGACTCTTCTTTTAATAAATTGTCAAGTAGAATACTTAACTGTGTTGATTTTGTGTGCAACATCCTATTTATAGTTTACAAGAAATGCTGTGAACAATTCTGATTTGTTCCACTAGAGGGCCCTCTTAGAGAGGTTTTTCCTTGTAAAATGTCCTTGGACGTGGTTCATGACCATTGAACTTTCTCAAAAAGAATTTCAGAGAAAAGCTAATGCTTATTCTTTCAGAATATATACCCACAGAGTAGTTCTTTCTGAGATGTTGGTGAGCCATAGTTGGTAAATTTGCCTTTTTCTCTCCCTAGGTCTTACACAGATGAAGTTTGTTGCCTATTAACTGTTAAAGGGTAGACTCTAAGCAAAATTATTAATAAAGCCTTTTTCACTAGTCTGACTTGACAACATTATCTTACATAATTGTATGCTCTCTTTCTTGCTGCCCCTTACCCCCACAAAAAAAGCTCACCATGAATTCTGGTTTGGAGTGGGGGAAAAACAGGTGCTATATGTAGAGGTATGTCAAAAGCATGTATGTCCAGAAAGAACATTATTCTTTGGGAAAGATTTAATTAGGCGACTGTTGAGTGAGGTTTTGTCTTCTGAAGCCCAGAGTCCTCGGTGTTCGACTCCTGTATTTCTTTGCTGTACTGTTGCGATCCTTTGTCAAGGCCCAGAGGAATACAAAAGAGTGGAAGACTCGAGGAGTGTTTGGTTTCCACCTGGCCCTTGTTTATACTGCTTCAGTGTGATCTGCCCTGAGAGCAAAGCAAGGGTGATAGGGAGTCTTTAACATTCTCCTTCTTTTCTCTCAGATACAGAGACCATAGTACCATTGATTCGTGTCAGGCTGGCTTTGTATTTTGAGTTCTGTTCAGTATGTACTCCTGAATTTACCTGCTATCCAACTTACAATGCACAAAAATCACCTGAGTACCTTGTTAATAATACAAATGTCCAGGCCTCTGCCCTAGAGATCTTAATCAGGAGATCCGTCTCGTCTCGTGGCTGGGCATCAATACTGTTTTAACAGTCTTCACCATCCCCCTCCCTCACCCCTCTAGTTTTTTGTGTGTGGGCAGACCAAAGTTTGAGGTTTAATGGAAAGAGCAAACTAGACCGGTTTTCTTAGGAACCTGTTTGCTTGCTATAACCTTGAGCAAGTTTCTTAGTATCTCTGAGCCACATGTAAAAAAGATAATGCATTTCTCTAAGACTGTAATGATGACTGGATCAATTAACACACAGGATAGTGGTTATAACCAACTTGGCCCACAGAAGGCATTCCACTCCGCCCTCCTCGTTACCCAGAAACTTAACGTTTGGCTCTTGCCTACCTTACCACCCTGATATTTACAACCTTACCTCCTCTCCAGCTATGGTAGTTTTGTCATTCCCTAAATAAGCCTCCAAGGAGGCTTTCCTTACATCATTTGTAATCAGCTGTCCTAGGAATGCTTTCTGCTGCTTCCTCTTTAGTCATTTCTTACTTGTCCTTGAAGACCATTCACCTGTCATAGCTTCTGTGACCACTCTGCCCTTCCTGCATTCTCTCCTCCCTCCCCCCTCTCACATGCTGGCTTTGCTTTCCCCTGAGAGGCATGGTGCCATAATGAAAGGAGCAGGAGTTCTAGAAGCAGGCAAGGATGTGAATCCTGACAGCCTGCAACTAAATGTGTGAGGTTGGCCAAGATGCTTTAATTCTCTTTTTAATGTGCAAAATGGGAAATAATATCATTGTACGGTATTGTGAGGAGGGAATCTTATGTGAAGCGCACAGCACATAAGCTTTCAATAAATAGTAGCTGTTTCTTTTATGATAATAATTTTGTGTAGCTTTCTCCTTATTCACCTCTCTGTTCAGTGCATAATAAAATACTGACATTTATATAATGGATTCCCCGTAATTATCTGGTGAAGGAATGAATGGGTCCATGAATAAATGATAAGTACATGAAAGGCACTTGGAAAACTACCAAACACTATTGAAAGGTTCTCTTTACATTTGAGTACTGAGTTTTCAGATAGGAAACCTATGTACTGTGTATTTCAAATTTTATTCGAGCATGATTATATATAGCTAAGTTACACTGTTTCAGGAGAAAGCGAATTTAAATTTCAGAGGTCTTAAGGACTAGAGAAATGTCACATTATGTGCTGATAAATCTTAAAGTTTAAGTTCAAATTTACTCTCTAACAAAAGCTGTCAGGATTTTTGAGGTATGGTTTTTAGATGATTTATCAGTTGAAATTCCCTAATTTATTTCATATGAGGCATACCTCATTTTATTTCTTTACGTGCTACAATTCTTCAGATATTGCATAATATTTCATTATTATATTTGTTATGGTGACCTGTGGTAAGCAAGAGGCTTTGCTACTAGCTCACGTGGTGGTTACCATTTTTTTGGCAATAGAATTATTTTTTAAATAAGGTATGTACATTGTTTTTTTAGATAATGCTGTTGAACACTTACTAGACTACAGTATAGTAAATAACTTTTATATATATGACATGTTTATATGTGTATATATAATATATATATATATATATATGTTTGGTTATATAGGAAACCAAAAAATTCATTTGCCTTGCTTTATGGTGATAGTCACTTGATTAAGGTGGTCTGGAACTGAATCCACAGTGCCTCCCAGATACATGTATAATGTGGTCATTTCATAAAGTCATCCTCTAACGGTAACCTACAAATTGTCAAAAATGTTTCCTTACATTTAGCAACATTTCATTGAGCTGGATGAAAGCAGACAGAGATTACTGCAGAAATGCAAGGAGCTGATGAAGAGAGCTAGGCAAGTATGTAACCTGGGCGCAGAGCAGACGGTTCCTCAAGAATACCAGACAGTAAGTATAAAAAGTATATACGGCTACAAGTTATATACTCAACACGTTATTTTTAAGCTCAAAGTGTGTAGTCATTGTAATGTGCCATAAGAAACATAATGTGCTGAAAGAAATAATGGGATTTTCCCATTTTTAAGCTGAATGTGTATGTCATCAATCTTAATGGATTTTCTTTACTGTCTTCAAACTTGGGCACAGTTGTCGGTTGTTGCTGTCCCCTTGCCCAATTACCACTACCAGAACATTCATTCTTGCGACAAAAGGCTTTTTTCCCCCAACCTACCTGTAAGAGGTGGGGGCAGGAGGTGGGGTGTAATTTTTTAAGGACACATACCATTGGTAATTAGTTTATAAGAAACAGTAAATAGAGGATGTTTAGAAAAAGGCAAAGTGAACATATTTTTCTGGAAATGAGGGTGCTTATTTATGGTTTGATCTTTAGGGCTAACATCTGTTGGTAAGAAAAGGAGAAAAGAACCTTTCCTCCTTGTATTTTATGTGCTAACATACTGTTCAGTTCAGTTAATAAATGAGACGCTGCCCGTAGTTCACGTTCTACCATGACTTGGGGCCCCGTGACCCTAAGCTTTATCTGGCAGGTAGGGATCACACCTTGTCCAACATACCTACTTCTTGCAGAGTAATGTCTAAATAAAATAGAAAACTACTTTTAAAATATTTAGATAAAATAAATACTTTATCTTAATTTCAGTAGGTAGTGAAATATGTATTTCCCTATTTCAATAATTAATGTCTAATCTCTATTTTAATAACTAATGAATGTCTACTAAAGATATAAATAGAACTGGAAAAAAACTCATTTAGATTAGAATTTTCAAATCCTCAAAGATTTTACTCTACTGTATCAGACACAGACACCACAGAGAACGGATTAGGGTACATAATGGGGATTTAGTAGCTCTGAGACAAATTGTGTGGTTGTTGTTTCTATAAAAATATACTAGAACTTTTCTTAAGTACGTTTAGTTACAAAAGAAGTAAATATTAGTCCAATGTCTGTAGTTTCTTTCCGAGTAGCAGTACAGTTCTACCCTTGATAAGTTGTACTGTTTTTGAAAGAAACAAAATTAGAAGATAATTCGTATATTAAAAATGTTACTGATCTATCAGGCCTTGAACAAGACAGATACTTCTCTACTGAAATTTACATCCGAGTGTGGAGGGTGGGGCAGACAAACGAATTAAAAAGCAAATAGATAATGTCAGCTATCGACAGGTGCTGAGAAGAAAAATAAAACAAGGTAAGAGGATAGAGTGTCAGAGAAGGTTCCTTTGAGAAGATAACTATTTTAGATGATTCCTGAATGCAGAGAAGAAATTAGTCAAGTGAGTGTTTGGGGAGAAAAGTGTTCCAGGCAGAGGAAATTGCTCCTCATGAAGCCCCGAGGCAGAAGTGTGTGCGTCATGTGTCAGTATGGAAGGAATCTCAGTCGGTTAAAACTTGGTAATCCAGGCATAAACGAAGGCACAAGTCACACCATGTCGGGTCTTACAGCCCACAGAAGGAGTTTGGGTTGTATTTTGAGATGGCACCCACTGGAAGATTATGAAGAGGGATGTGGCTGACGGGCATGTAGGAAAGCACTCTAACTGCCAGCCAGGTGAAGAATCAAGTAGGGACACAGAACTAGTGCAGTGAGACCGTTCAGAAGATTATTGCTTTGGACCAGGCCAGAAATAATAGCAGCAGGGATCGGGGTAGGAGGCTGGAGAAGAGGGAAGCGTGCCAATCTGCGGATCTGTTACTGACAGTAGCAGGACTTGCTGATGGATTGGAGGTGGAGGGTGAGAGAGAAGACCAACCCCTACATTCTGCCATTGACTGAGATGACGAAGATTGAAGGAGAAATAGGTTTGTTCACATTGGTAGGGAGGGTGTGTGAAGTGAAGATTTCTGCGTGACCATCTAAGATTTAGGATGCCCGTTAGGGAGTCAGGTGAAGACACCCAGCACATTTAAGTCAAGCACAGGGTGAAAGCCCAGCGGACAAGTCACGTCGACAGCGGATACTTCCTATCTGAAGGGCTGTAGATGTTGAACTGCTTTCGGAACGGTTAAAAGACATAGATATTAATGTATCATTTCAAGGTCTTTTTCAGAGTTTTAAGGTTCATTTTGTACTTCATACCACGCGATCATTGCAGGTTGTGCTACAGCACAGTGTACCATTTTCCTCCCAGATAGGAAGGGGTCTGCCCTGACTTGTCTCTACCGCCTGGACTCCAAAGGTCGTACAGGTGACCCTCGAACAACAGGGTTTAAACTGTGAGGGTCCACTTACGTGTAAATTTTTTTTTCGTGAATAACAGTGCTCTATTTTTCTCATGTTTTTCTTAACATTTCCTTTTCTCCAGCCTCCTTTATTGTAAGAGTACAGTATATAAAACATGTATTATCCACAATATGTGTTGATCCACTGTTGATGTTATCAGTAAGGATTCCAGTCAGCAGTAGGCTGTGGGTAGTTATGTTTAGGAGAGTCAAAAGTTATACGTATATTTTTGACTCACAGTGGGGGTCGGCCTTCCCAACCTTGTGTTGGTCGAGGGTCAGCTGTACTACGGTGAGATTCTGCCGTCAAAGTAACCGGATTCTTAAGATGCTTTTGTCGTTCTTCATAAGTACAGTATAAAGTTCTAACTTCTTGCTCTCTTTCAATGCCCCACATATTCTGGACCCATTCTACCAATTCAGCAAGTACCCACCATTCCAAATGGACACAACTCCTCACCCCCCATGGTATGCAGCACTCATTCTTTTTTCCAAGCTTCCTGTCTCCCCTCTGCCTTGCTTTTCCCTAGCTACTTGCTCTAAGGCCCAGAGATGAAGTTGAGGCCTCTTACCTTCTCTTAACTCTCTTGTAGCTCCTCTAGCATGAACTGATACTTCCCTTAGTCTGTATGATATGTACTGCTTACTGTAATACTCAACATTGATACTCCGCCTTAAGGTGTTACCCAGTGTTATTCAGTCAATATGTTTCGCATTTTTTAAAGTGTAAGCTATTTGAAGGCCTAAAGCCCTGTTTAGTTCCTTTGATTTCTTGTATGCTAGCATGCTGTTGAACACATAGTAGATACTCAGCAGAATATTTATTCAAATTGAACTGCCTTTCCTGTACTGTCTGCTAATAATAGACCATTCTTTTCTTCTTTAGGCTTTCCAGGATCTTCCAAACACGTTGGATGAAATTGATGCTTTATTAACTGAAGAAAGATCAAGAGCTTCTTGCTTCACAGGACTGAATCCCACAGTATGCTTCTTCCCCTTTGGCCTCCCTCAGGCACCGCCACTCTCCCCACACACCCCACACGCACGCGCGTGCACACACTTCGCTCCAGTGCCGGCCTCCCACTCTGTACTAGAGCTCTTGGTAATAATAAGCTAGACAGCAGGAACAATGTGCTTTAAATGCCAGATTCTGAATCTATTAGAATTTTAAATAGACTCTTCCTAAGGAACACACTGTTCTGTGCCTTTCCTTTATAAAAAGAATAGTGGGGCTAACCTGGAATACTGCAGCGTCTAGTTTTTTTTGAGGATGAAAAACACTTTCAGTACAAGAACATAAATGAGTTGCATACAAACAGTGTGACACAATGGGCATTTTCACTTCACGTTTTAATTGATGCACAATTCCCTGTAATTTTATCCTTTGGTAGATTTGTCTTCAATATTCTTTTTCCCTGGCAGGTCGTTGAGGAATACACAAAAAGAGAAGAAGAAATAGAGCAATTAACTGAGGAACTAAAGATCAAGAAAGTTGAACTGGATAAATACAGGGAAAACATTTCACAGGTAGTTATTTAACCTTTATCTTTTCTTCTGTTGCGTGCTCACCATTTATCCCACGGGCACATAGAACGGCGCAAAGTGAAATTACATGGAACGAATAGTTACACATGTCCTCGTGGCTAGATTGATACTACATTTCTTAGGGACAGTTTTCTATCAATATAGTAATACTTCTTTTGTGTTTTTATATTGAATTTATTTGCAGGTAAAAGAAAGGTGGCTTAATCCTTTAAAAGAGCTCGTAGAAAAAATTAATGAAAAATTCAGCAATTTTTTTAGTTCCATGCAGTGTGCTGGTGAAGTTGATCTGCATACAGAAAATGAGGTAAAACTGCATTTCACGTGTTTCCTGGCGAGTAGTTTTAATTATGTGCTGAGAGTACTGTGAATTGTTAATTCTAGAATGAGGCCTGTGACAGTTTTGCTTACTAAAAAATCGTTCAAAGGAAGGAAAATACCACTGCGGGAGTCCATCGCAGTCACTTGTGTTTGTGTGTGTATGTGTGTGACATTTGAGATCAGTCGCTAGCATCTTACTGACTTTTTGTATCCGGGGAGGTAATGGTTATTTGGCTCTGCGTGAATTGATTTATAAATCCACCACTGTCCACATTACAACATTCCTAAGCAGATTGGCAAACTTGACTGAAATACAGTCTATTAGTGGTTTCCGTTTTTAGCAAGAGAGAGTACACAGGAATGAAAATATTTGCAAATTTGTTACTAGTTTCTTGAGTTCTAAGTTAAGGCATTGCAAGTATAGGTAAAATAATTTCCTTTCAGAAATACATCAAGTGATCAACTGGGATTTGCTTTAAAATAATTGAAAAAAGGCGTTGGGGGAATTATAGATGAGAAACAGGATGATTGTTTAATCCTCACGGTTATTTTGTAAAGCAGGTACTGTACCTCAGTTTTCTTTTTTTTTTTTTTTATTTACAAATAAACTGCAACAACAAAGTATCAAAGAACTAGTTGCCGTCTACAGGCCTTTAGGCATCTTCACAGATCTGTTGAAATAAAACTACAGTCACTAAATTTACAGCTTTTCCTCTTCTAATGGATTTATTCAGTCTCTTTTCAAATAGTAGTATGTAAGTGCCCGAGAAACCTGGAACCTTCAACAAGTATGTGAACGTTTCACAGGAGGACTATGATAAGTATGGCATCCGGATTCGAGTCAAGTTCCGCAGCAGCACGCAGCTGCATGAGTTAACTCCACACCACCAGAGCGGGGGTGAAAGAAGCGTGTCCACTATGTTGTACTTGATGGCCCTTCAGGAACTCAATCGATGTCCGTTCAGAGTAGTTGATGAGATCAATCAGGTGTGGAGCTTACTCCTTTACCTGGGTTTTATTGCATCTTGTGGTGGATCTAAATGTAATCAGTATCATTGTTGTTTAGGGAATGGACCCGATCAATGAACGGAGAGTGTTTGAAATGGTTGTAAATACTGCTTGTAAAGAAAATACATCTCAGTACTTCTTTATTACACCAAAGGTGGGTAATGAGTAATCTTAAAGAGCTCATGTAACTCCGAAGTCCCCTGTGGCTTCATCATGTAGCAGATTTTATGGCCCAATACATAAAGGTGAGCAGAAATACTCCCACAAAAGGAACTCCAAGGATTACAGTAGTATTTACATTACTAAAGGGGACAAGTTCCAGTGACATACTTTTTTTTTTTCAACGTTTATTTATTTTTTGGGGGGACAGAGAGAGGGGGAGGGGCAGAGAGAGAGGGAGACACAGAATCGGGAACAGGCTCCAGGCTCTGAGCCATCAGCCCAGAGCCTGATGCGGGGCTCGAACTCACAGACCGCGAGATCGTGACCTGGCTGAAGTCGGACGCTTAACCAGCTGCGCCACCCAGGCACCCCTCCAGTGACATACTTAATCAGAGACCTTATTATTGCAAGAAGAAACGTAGGAGGCATAGAATTATGTTCTAGAACCAAGATTTCCTCCCTGGTTTTGGCACTTACTCCTTCTCTAGAGAAGTTCTCTGTTAGCACTTTTTTTTTTACAAGTGGCAGGGGATTCCACACTCAGACCTGAGATGCTCATGTCCCCAGAAGGGCCCGTCCAGGGATGCACTGCCCTTCACCATTCACCAGCACCACTGCCCTGACCCAGAGGAAATCGCAAATTAAGCCAACGTCGTCTTTTCTCACATTAACTTCGATAAAAGCAGAATCATCCTTACAGAGAATTTTCCGTAAGCTAGAACCATTACAACAGGAAATTGTCTTTTGTTACATCTTGTGCTGTAGGTGAATTGTAAGACCAGTAAACTCAAAGCTGTGTTTATTAACGTTACTGGATTTTCTTTTTAAAACTAAGTATGCATGAAAAATTTTATTGGCAAGTCCATCTTAAATGCACACTTTTATTGAAGAGTATAATCTGTCTTCTGGGTCTGGCACATACTCTCTGGAATAGCCAGACCTGTTAATGCTCTGTTGTCTACCAAACACCCTGCCCTTAAAAACCCACCCCTCTGTCACACACTTTTCAGGCTACCAATCTTCCACGACCGTACAAGTTGCTTGTGAAGTGTCTGGATAAATGAGTGAAAGAATGGATCCCAGGGATGTTCTGAAGGACTTACTTCCAGGGTCAACCTAGGAAGCTGTAGGATCTTATTTGGCCTGGGAAATACTGACAAGGCATGTTGATCATTAGGCCGGGCTTCAGGCGCGCTCGCTCAAGGAAGGATCACAGTCTGGCAGGGTTTATGTTGAACTGAGAACTTCAGAAGTATTTCATTTATGTTAGAAATAAAGTAACATTTGACTTGACCCACCACGTGAGGCCGGTAAATCGTGCTTAATATACGGCATTATGTGCCCCTTTGTTTTAACACAGCTCCTGCAGAATCTTCCTTATTCTGAAAAGATGACTGTGTTGTTTGTCTACAACGGTCCTCATATGTTGGAACCTAACAGGTGGAACCTAAAGGCTTTCCAGAGGCGGCGGCGGCGCATCACGTTCACTCAACCGCAGTGAAAGTAGAGGGCGACAGCTGTGACATTTCTCTGGTTAAATCCTGTTTCTAAGTGTGGCTCGCTTGAATAAAAGGAGATTCACTAAAGACTAAGAGATCAGTCATTTTTGGAAACCTGTTAAACACAAACGGGTTGATGATTGGAGACCGTAGTAACTTCTGTCTGTGGAACATTATCCGGTAGTAGAAATTAGTCTTCAGCTTTTGTTGAACTTGAGTCCTTGGCCCTCTGGCCGTATGTCACGGGGTTCCCACGATAAAAGGTGTTGACTGTGTTACATCACAGGTGCAGGGGAAGTGTGGTGGGCCTGCTAACCTCCAGCTAGAATTCCAGAGTAAGTTTAGTTACTGTCAGAGTCTAAAGAGGACTCTGCAGCTCAAGTCATAGTTTCCTCCCAGTGTTCTATTTAATTTTTTAAAAATTGATACGGAAATGTCTAGACTAATGTATAATAATTTATGACAAGTCTATTCATTTCTTCCTATTAAAAAGGATTACCTTATCTCCACTAGGAAATGTGATTTTATGGGCCTTTAAAAAAAACTTTATGAAACTTGACACTCTAATTGTATTGGTATCTCAAGGGAAAAACATGCTGGGCTTCAAAAACGGTAGGACTTGTTTGAAATGCCACAAGGTGGCCACTAGATGATGCAACATGCAGCAAAAGATTGACAGAAGAAAATCAAGTTTTTAAAGAAAAACCCTGTAAAGTGTGTGTGGGGAGGGTTTGGTTTGTTTTTTTTAATTTAAAGTCAACTGTATTTTACATCTTCAATTTCTAAAAGCATTTTTATAATTATTTTTAGAAGGGTTTTTTCTTAAGATTTCATATACTGGTTTCTACAGTTTATATTTGAAATTTCTCAGTGTTATGTCAAGAGTGAGGGAAAGCATTGATTTGTTTCAAAACATACTGTTTCTAGAACTTAAGCTTTGAGGTCCTTCCTTACCATGTTGATCCTACCCCACTGTCCTAGAAAATGTAGTTTGAACTATTTTCTTTGAGCATGGAAGAATTAGGGAATCATTTGTTTATCTGTGAGTTACACTAATTGACAGTGCCAAAACAGTTCTATTCTTTTAAAAGATAAATTTTGTAAGATAATGGACGAATCCAAGAACACGTCTCTCTGAACAACGGATTGGATCCGTGCCAGTCATGACAGAATTATTTTTTGACTTGGTAGCTTGAATAAATTGCAGAATTGCATTCAGTTTGGGCTTTGTATATTCATAAATAGCCATGGAAATTTATATTCTTATTAGGTCAAAAAATAATGAACTGCAAGTCTGTATCCTCTCACTTGGACATTTTCTCTTTAAAAAGGTATTTTTTTCTTGAAAAAATTTTAAAAGAGCCTTCTCAGTCTAATGCATGTATTATGAAAATATTTTAAAAAACATTTTTACTGGTGTAACAACTCACGTAAACATTGAAAAACTTGGTAACCTATTAAAGGGACAGTGCTCCCAGATGTTTCTGTTGTTTAATACTTTGCTTTCCACCAAAATATCTTTACTGATACACGCTTACTGTCCTGTGTTTTGTGTCTGAGTGCCAACCATCTTCCTTCTGCAGGCTGCAGGCAGGTGACCCGTGAGCAGGCAGAGCTTGAAGATGAGTTGTGTTTGCAAATCAAATGGTCAAGTTTATTGCAATTTACATATGCCAGTAATTATTCCATACTTTGTTTGTAAGCATTTTATATTTCTCTACTGGACAAATATTTAGTTTTACATTGGATTTTGAACTGTAAATGAAAAATTATGTATCATTTTAACATATTAATAAGAGAATAAGTCTAACACATTATATTCTCAGCCACTTAAAACTTCATATATTTTCTGCAAGGGTTGATTTCTAATTACATACAAATTGTACAGACGCCAAGTGAAAGTCTGATTTGATGAATAAAATATTCAAAACCTGAAGGTGACAAGTATTTTTAATGAGAAAATCCTCATTAATTTGCCTAAGGAGAGAGTCTCCATTCAAAGATTTTTAGTGTTCAAAGTAAAGATTTTTTGCTTTCTGACTGTCTTTTGGACACGTGCTTGTTTTCTTTGGAGTATGAATCTTTAGTCTGTGAAAAACGTAATTCTGTCCTGCCATAGTGTGTGTCTGCGTGCGTGCGTGTGTATCTCTGGGGAAAAAGACCTCTGTGGGAAACGCTTTGTTGGTAATAAATGCATATTTTCATATTCTTTTGGAGTATGGTGTTTTTTATTTGAGAGAGAGAGAGAAAGTACATATGCGGGCAAATGAGTGGGGAAACGGGAGAGGGAGAGCAAGAATCCCAAGCAGGCCCTGTGCTAGGCATGGAGCCTGACAGAAGGCTGGATCTCACAAATTGTGAGATCACGACCTGAGCCAAAATCAAGAGTTGGACGCTCAACTGACCCAGGCCACCCAGGCACCGCTAGCCTAGGTTATTTTAAGTGAAAACTGTTTTCACACTTTCAACCTTATTAAGAGTCATTTTGTTTTTCGCATTTAGTGGAAAAACCAGTCTGTCTGGTGTGCTTTTGCCTGTCCATGTTCAAAAGCCATCAAATATTTAGTTCTTTGCCTGCCTGCAAGGAGATTACAGTCTAACGGAAGCAATGAACATAATGAAAAAAGGTTTCAACCATCTGAGGACGCCACCTTACAACACGAGTGGCAACAGTTTTTAGCCTGAAGCCCTAGATTTGCTAAAAACGTTCACAAGAATCATTTTGTCTTCATACATTAAGCTCCTGTCTCGACTCCGTTCCCTTGTGAAATGAGAATACTTCATGCACAGAGTTGTGGGAGGGAGATGAGCTGAGGGGCGTCAACGGCACCCGGCATCCTAGTGGCACTTCGTCAGTGTCTCATTTTTTTCTCCAGCTTCATTGCAGTTTTGTAATTTAAATCTTAAAAAGCATAATATACGGTGTATTTTATACATCGAGGTCTGAGAATTCCCTTTCAACTGAAGTTAACGTAGAGTTCTATTTTATTGATTGTGTCAGTTTTTCAAAGGACACAGGCACCTGTACGCTTTGAGGGAGACTTTTGATGTAGAGATAAAATTATTTTCTTACACCTTCATGAAATTTGAATCCAGTCGATGAGCTACCCTCAAGATCCTCCACTCTGTCTCATTACTGTGTACTCACACCATCCATTTTGGAAAGCTTCTAATTAATAATACGCTTTGCGCATTGGGGAGATTTGACTCTATTGACCATTCGGGCTTATTTTTTATTCCCGGGGGAAAATTTGGATTTTGGGGGGTTGTTGTCGAGACAGGACTATGCCCTCGTTGCTCTGAAATTAGTTAACTGGCGATTGGTTGGAAGACTTTGGTTTTTTTAGCTTTTTCTTTTTGTTTGTAGCCAGCTTTGTTGAACCCCAAAGAGAAAGAGCATGACTGCTCTGCCTAGATTCATTCTAGAGGGTTTGGAGAAGCTGAGAGGGGCCTATGGGCAGCTTTCGGACTCTGGACCCCAGCTTCATCTGAGACACTGAGACGCAGGCTGGCTGTTCGGGGGCAGACTGCCATAAATTGTGCCTCACCTTTCTGGCCACCCATTAAGAAACTCGTTATTTCCTTTATTCTCTTGGGAGCAAGCTTCCACACTCGGGTGGCATCCAGGCCCACATGTGAAGAGGGGTGGGGGAAGGCACAGTGCCAGGGGGTCCCTTCATTCTTGCCAAATACCCACTGGGGAGTAGGTTGAGACACATCATTTCAGTGTAGAAGTTTGGGGACAAACTGTCCGGTGTTACGATAGAATAATAAATTTTAAGTTCTCTTCATATTATTTACAATCTTCACGTAGTGCCAGTGTTGTCTGACCTGTCATTCTTCACCTCCAAATATTAGCTGCTAGGCTGGAAACAATCTTCCAAGTGGCTTAGATCATTCTCTTCACAGTCTTAAATCATGAAGGGGAATCGTTGGAGTGATTAGGCTAGCCCTGGTAAGCCTCAAGTTACTTTGTAAACTAGATGGAGTAATAATCTGTTTATAAGCTGTATTGTACTCTCCAAGTATTTCCACCCAACAACCCTTTAACTGTAGATCAACAGAAACTTAGCAATGGTAAGACTTCTGCAAACTTTTACTATCGGTAAATGGGAGAGGTGAGGCTGAAGAAACAGGCTTAATTTTTTTTCCAGGATAGCATGCTGCCTTTTTATCAAGATACCTTGCCTTCTGGATTGTTGGGAGCTACCCCGTAAACAGTTGTTCCAGTTATGTAATGCACGTTGTTAGGGCTAAGACACTGCCGTTCCCATCAATACTTACACCTTAGTTCAGGTGCAAGTTCTGCTGTAACAAAAACCCAGATAGAGCTTAGATAAGATAGAAGTTTATTCTTTTCTTAACAGAGCATAAGCAGTCTGGGATTCCTCAACCAGTTCCCATTTTGCTGCTCTGCCATCCTCGAAACTGGGTTCTTTGTCATGGTCCAAGGTGGAGCTGCTTCAACTCTTGCCACCATTTGTATCCAAATGATCAAGTAGGGAGAAAGGGGTAAGAGGAAGACACAGTCACCCCTTTTAAGAGAACCACTTGCAAGCGGCCCATGTTACTTTTGTTCTTCTCCTGAACGGAGTCACGTGGCCTGTGCGACACTGGACTAGGTCATCTTTAGCTATGTGTCTCTTTTCCTAGTTAAACTCCAGCCACTCTGTTAAAAAGGGGAGGACTACAGCTCAGTAACAATATCATGAGCCAATCAATGCCCTCTCTCCCAGCACTGATGGATTTGCGCATATTCCATTATTTATATATTCAATCTTCATTTACATGTACTACAAGCAAAACACTTGCGTATGTATTTTAAGGGAAAAAAATCAGACCTGCATACAATTCCTCTCTCAAGAAACAGCCTAGGGTAGGGATTTGATTCGAGATGGAGACTAGGAAGATCTCGAACTCCCTTCTTCCCACACACTGAGCCTACAGCTACATAAGGAACAATGTCCTCAGAATAACCTAAAAGTTGACTGAGCAACACCTACACATTGGACAAAAGAGAAAACAAGTCAAGAGTAGGAGAGGCTGGGACACAAACTTGCCACAACCCCCCACCCCAGGTGCAGTGACCTACAATTAGGACGGAACTGCAAGCCCAGAGCTTCTCCCTGAGTAGTGAAGGGCTCAGCTCAAACCCATCAGGCACCCCAAATTTTAAAATGTGCACCTGAGAGACGAGCCCCCAAGACATCTAACTTTGTAAACCAATGGGGCTTGCAATCCCCCAAACACACAAGACTAGCAATCTGAGAAACAGCTGTGCAAGGGCTTGTGTGCTTGGCACTCACCTGCCCCAGGACCCAGCTCAGACACAGCTGTTTGTGCCTACACAATACACAGAGCCTCATCTCCTTATGTTAAAGCACCAGCTTGAGAACCTGGCATCACATTTAACACACACATCTAGGAGCCTGTGGCTTATCTTGTACATGAATTCACTTCTTCAAAGCTAGGAGAGGTGGCTGCTTCATCTAACACATAGAAACCAACAGAGAGTTAAACAAAATGAAACATCCAAAAAGTAGGTTACAAATTGAAGAACAAGATAAAAACTCAGGGAAAAAACTTAATGAAATGGCAGTAAGTAATTTACCCATTAAAGACTTCGAAGTAATGGTCATAAAGAAGCTCACTAAACTGGGGAGAAAAATGGATGAATACAGTGAGAAATATAACAAAGAGATGTACAGTATGAGAAAGTACCAAATGGAAGTCGTAGAGCTGAAAAATACAATCACTGAACTAAAACACACACTAGAGGCATTTAACAACAGGCTACATGAAGCAGAAGAAAGGATCAGTGAACTCAAAGACAAAGCAGTAGAACTCACCCAATCTGAGCAGCAAAAAGAAAAATTAAAAAAAGTAAAGATAGCTTAAGAGCCTTATAGGGCAACAACAAATGAGTTAATGTTCACATTATGGGAATTCCAGAAGAAGCAGAGAGAGGGGCAGAAGTCTTCTTTTTTAAAAATAATGCCTGAAAAATTTCCTAACCTGGGGAAGGAAACAAACATCCAAATCCAGGAAACCCATAAGTTCCAAATAAGACGAACCCAAGGAGACCCACACTAAGACACATTATAATTAAGATGTCAAAAGTTAAAGATAAGGACAAAATCTTCAAAGCCAGAAGAAGAAACAAGTTGTTATGTACAAGGAAGCTTTCAGAAGACTATCAGATTTTTTTCAGCAGCAACTTTGCAGGCCAGAATAGGGTGGCATGATATATCCAAAGAACTAAAAGAAAAAAAAAAAAAAAAAAACCTTCCAAGAATACACTACTCAGCAAAGTTATCATTCACAACTGAAAGTAAGATAAGGAATTTTCCAGACAAGAAAAGCTAAAGGCATTCATCACCATTAAACCAGCCTTACAAAAAAATGCTAAGGGACCTCTTTAAAAGCTGAAAGAAAAGGTTCTAATTAGTAACATATAAAAGAATAAATTCCACTAGAAAACTAAATACAGAGTAAGGGAGATTAATCACTTTTAAAGCTAGTATGAAGGTTAAGACAAAAGTAGTAAAAATAACTATGATAACAATAATTAGTTAAGGAATACACAAGATAAAAAGACCTGAAATGTGACATTAAAAACCTAAAATGTGGGGGAGAGAGTACTTTAGAATACATTCAAAGTTAAGTGTTACCAACATAAAATAGAGGAATAGATTTAAGTCGTTATGTGTAAGCCTGATGGTAACCACAAGCAAAAAACACAGAGAAAAGAATCTAAGCATCCTACTACAGAAAATTATCAAATAACACAAGAAAGGAACAAAAAAAGAAAGGAACAGAAGAACTACAACAGAGCCAGAAAGCAATAGCAAAATGGAAACAAACACATACCTATCGTTAATCACCTTAAATGTAAATGGACTAAATTCTACTTTCAGTAGACAGAATGATGGAATGGATTAAACAACAGGACCCATCTCTATTTTGCCTACAAGATACTCTAGATGTAGGGATACACACAGACTGGAAGTTAAGAGATGACTAAATCTATTCTATTCAAACAGAAACCGAGAGAGAGCTGGGGTAGCTATATTTACCTTTGACAAAACAGACTTTAAAACAAAAAAGACTATTGTAAGAGAAAAACAAGGGCATTACATAATGATAAAGTAATCAATTCAATAAAAGGATGTAACATTTGTCAACATTTGTGTACCCAACAAAGGAGCATGTATACATCAATTATTAGATGGATAAATAGACAGCAATAAAGTGGGGAACTTTAATACCCAACTTACATCAATGTATAGATCATCCAGATAGTAAATCGATAAGGAAACATCGGCCTTAAACAACACATTAGGTCAGATAGACTTAACAGATATATCTGGAACATTCCAACCAAAAGCAACAAAATATACAATCTTCTCAAGTGCACAGGATAGATCATATGTTAGGCCACAAAACAAGACAATAAGGATTAATATATCAAGCATCTTTTCTGGCCACAATGGTATGAAACTACCCATTAATTATATGAAGAAAACCAGAAAATCAATAAATATGTAAAGAATAATATGATGCTGAACAACAAATGGATCAAAGAAGAAATCAAAAGAGAAATTTAAAAAATACCCTTAGACAAATGAAAATGGAAACATAGCATATGGGATGCTGCAAACACAGTACTAATAGAGAAACTCACAGCAATAAATGCCTACCTGAAGAAACAAGGACATCTGATAAACAACCAAACTTTTTATACCTCAAGGAACTAGAAGAAAAAGATGAAGTCTACAGTTAATAGAAGGGAAGACTTAAAGATGACAGCAGAAAAAAATAACAAAATGGCAATAAGTACCTGCCTGTCAATTGCTTTATTCAATTTACTAACGTAAATGGACTAAATGCTCTAATCAACAGATATAAGGTGGCAGAATTGTTTGGAAAGCAACAACAATGACCTATCTATATCCTGCCTTCAGGAGATTCACCTCAGACCTAAAAAGACATTCAGACTGAAAGTGAAGGGATGGAAAAAAATTTCCCATGCAAATGGAGATGGGGGGGGGGGGGGAAGCCACGGTAACAACACTTTTATTGGACAAAATAAAGACTATAGCAGGAGACAAAGAAGGGCGTTACATAATGATAAAGGAATCAACCCAACGAGAGGATAGAACAATTGGAAATATCTACACACCCAACCTTGGAGTACCTCAATACATACAGCAAATATTAGTGGACATAAAGAGAGAAATTGATGGTAATACAATAATAATGGATTTCAACACCCATTTACAGTAATGGATAGATGGATCATCCAAGAAGAAAATCAATAAGGAAATAGTGGATACATTGGACCACATATATGTAACCGATATGCACAGAACATTCCATCCCAAAACAACAAAATATACATTCACAATCTAACCCTACACCTAAATGATCTAGAAAAAGACCAAGCAAAACCCAGAATGAGTATAAGAAAGAAAATAATATGGGGCACCTGAGTGGCTCAGATTAAGCGTCCAGCTTCAGCTCAGGTCATGATCTCACCAATTGTGACTTTGAGCCCCACATCAGGCTGAGCCTGGAGCCTGCTTCAGATTCTGCGTCTCCCTCTCTCCCCTCCCCTCCCCTGCTCACGCTCTGTCTCTCAAAAATAAACAGTAAATTTTTTTTTTTAAAGGAAAGAAAATAACCAAGATCAAGGAAGAAATAGAGGACACAGAGACAAAAAAAAAAAAGAAAAAAGAAAAAAGAAAAAAGAAAGAAAAGAAAAAAAATCAGTTAAACCACGAGCTGGTTGTTTGAAAGATAAATAAAATTGATAAACATTTAGCCAAACTCATCAAAACAAAACAAAACAAAACGACCCCAAGAAATAAAATCTGAAACTGACATCACAGAAACATGTAGGATCATCAAAGACTACAATAAAATATCATATGCCTACAAACTGGACAATAGAAAAAAATGGATAAAGTCCTAGGAAAATAATTTTCCAAAACTGAATCAGGAATATAAAATCTGAATCAACCAATTACTAGTAATGGAATTGAATTAGTAATTAAACAGGACCAGATGGATTCACAGGTGAATTCTACCAAACATGCTACAAAACTATAGTAATCAGAACAGTATGGTCCTGACACAAAAACAGATACCATGATTAATAGAACAGAATAGACAACCTGGAAATAAACCCATAATTAAATGGTCAATTAATCTACAACAAAGGAGGCTAGAATATGCAATGGGGAAAAGAAAGTCTTTTCAATAAATAGTGTTGGGATCACTGGACAGCAGCATGCAAAAGAATGAAACTGGACAGCTTTCTAACACCATACACAAAAATAAACTAAAGATGGTTTGAAGACCTATATGTGAGGCCTGCAACCATAAAACTCCTGCCAGATAACACAGGCAGTAATTTTTCTGACATCGACTATAGCAACATTTTTGTAGAGATGTCTCCTAAGGCAAGAGAAACACATGTACAAATAAACTATCGGGACCCTATCAGAATAAAAAGCTTTTTCACTGTGAAGGAAACCATTAACAAAACAAAAAGGCAACCTACTGAACTGGAAAAAGTATTTGCAAATGATATATCTGGCAAAAGGTTAATAACCAAAATGTAGAACAGTCTTATATAACTCAACACCAAAACAACAAACAATCCAATTTAAAAATGGGCAGAGGACCTCAGTAGACATTTTTTCTCAAAGAATACATCCAGGTGGCCAACACATGAAAAGATGCTCAACCTCACTAATCATCAGGGAAATGCATATCAAAACCACAATGAGAGATTGCTGCACACCCGTCAGCATGGTTAAAATAAAAAGCACAAGAAATAACAAGTGCTGGTGAGGGGAGAAAAAGGAACCTTCATGCACTGTTGGTGGGGATGAAAAGTGGTACAGCCGCTATGGACAAACTGTATGAAAGTTGCTCAACAAATTAAAAACAGAAATAGTATATGACCCTATATTTCCTCCATTGGGTATTTACCCAAAGAAAATGAAAAGACTAATTTGAAAAGACCTATGAACCCCTGTATTTATTGCAGAATTATTTATAACAGCTGAGAGACAGAAGCAAAACCTAAGTGTCCGTTGACAGACAAATGGATAAAAAAAGATGGCCGATCTATATATTATACACAAACATACATACACAATGGAATATTGCACAGCCATCAAAAGGAGGAGATCGTGCTATTGTTGGCAACACAGACGGACCTAGCAGAGAAATATGTCAGACAGAGGAAGATGGATACCATACGATTTCACTCATATGTGGAATCTGAAAGACAAACAAACAAAACAAATAAACACACAAGATAAAGCAGAATCAGATCTGTAAATACAGAAAACTATGGTTGCCAGAGGGAAGGGGTTGGGGGAAAAGGCAAAATCAGTAAAGGTGAGTGGGAGGTACAGGTTCGTCTTATGGAATAAGTCACGGGAATAAAAGGCACAGCATAAGGAACATAGCCAATGATATTATAATAGCACTGTATGGTGACAGATGGTAGCTACACTTGTGGTGAGCAGAGCAGAATGTCGAAACTTCTCAAATCGCTATGTTGTACACCTGGAACTAACATTATATTGTATGTCAACTATCCTTAAATTAAAAAAAAGAGGAAATTAAATAAAATCAGAAAGATGTTACAACTGATACCACAGAAGCACAAAGGATCATTAGGGACTATTATGAACAAGTATATCCCAAAATATTAGACAACCCAGAAGAAATGCCTAAATTCCTAGCAACATCTAACCTACTAAGACCAAATCATGAAGAAATAAAAAATCTCAACAGGCCAGTACTAGTAATGAGATTTAATCAAAAACCTAACACACAGAAGTCCAAATGAGACATCTTCCCCAGGGAACTCTATCCAACATTCAACGAAGAATTAATACCAATGTTTTTCAAATTCTCCCAAAAACTGCAAAGGAGGCAATGCTTCCAAATTCATCTTAGGAGGCCAGCATTCCATGGATACTGCTACCAAACAAGGACACCACAACTAAAGAAAATTATAGGCCAATATCCCTGATGAACATAACACACTAAATTCATCAATACTTTTTTTTTAATTTAAAAAAATTTTTAAACTTACTTTTGAGAGACACAGACAGAGTGTGAGTGGGGGAGGGGCAGAGAGAGAGAGAGAGAGGAAGGGAGTCACAGAATCAGAAGCAGGCCCCAGGCTCTGAGCTGTCAGTACAGAGCCCGATGTGGGGGTCAAACTCACGAATGGTGAGATCACAACCTGAGTTGATGTTGGACACTTAACTGACTGAGCCACCCAGGGACCCCCATCAATACTTTAAAGTATCATATACCATGATCAAGTGGAGGTTAATCCAGGGATGAAAAGATGGTTCAACATCTGCAAATCACTCGATGTGATATACATTAACAAAATGAAAGATAAAAATCTTAGGATCATCTCAACAGATGCAGAGAAAGCCTTTAACAAAATTCAACATCCATTTATATTAAAAACTCTCAAATGGGTATAAATAGGGAATTCCCTTCAATCTAACACAAGCCATATATGACCAGGTGAAAATCTAAAAGTTTTTCCTGTAAAATCAGGAGCAAGACTAGTATGATTGCTTTAGCTACTTTTATTCAATATGGTACTGGAAATGCCATATTACTAGATCAATTAGGCAAGAAAAATGAACAAAGGCATACAAATTGGAAAGGAAGAAGTTAAGCTTTTTGCATATGACATGATATTATATATGGAAAACCATAAAGACTGCATCAGAAACTGTTAGAATGAATTCGGTAAAGTTGCAGGATGTAAAATCAATATACAGAAATCTGGTGCATGTTTATACATTAATAATGAACCATCGGAAAGAGAAATTAAGACAACAATCCATTCATATTTGCTCCAAAAAGAATGAAATACCTAGGAATAAATTTAACCCAGGAGGTAAAAGACCAAAAACTATCAGACATTAATGAAAGAAATTGAAGACACAGGAAAAAAAGGGAAAGATATCCAATGTTCATACAATGGAAGAATTAACAATAAAAAAATCCATATTACCCCAAACAATCTTTAAAAAAAAAGTTTGTTCATTTATTTTGAGATATAGTGGATGCACAAGTAGGAGAGGGGCAGAGAGAGGGAGAGAGAGAGCACACATCCCAAGTAGGCTCCATGCCCAGTGGGGAGCCTGAGGTGGGGCTTGAAACCACAACCCTGGGGTCATGACCTGAGCCAAAGTCAAGAGTCAGATGCTTAACCAACTGAGCCACCTAGGCACCCCAATATAATCTTCATTCAATGCAATACCTATCAAGATTCCAATGGCATTTTCTACAAAATTAGGAGAAACACTCCTAAAATGTTATAAAACCACAAAAGATGCTTGCTCAGTAGCCAAAGCACTCTTATGAACAAAGCTGACTGCATCATGCTCCCTTATTTCAAACTGTATCACAAAGCTATAGCAACAAAACAGTATAACATTGACATAAAAACACCTAAGTTAATGGAACAGAAATAAACCCACTCATATAAGATCAATTAATTTATGACGGAGGTAAGGATATATGATTGGGAAAACCAGACAGCCCCGTGCAAAACAATGAAACTGGGCCACTATCTTATACCATACACAAAAATTAACTCAAGATGGATTAAAGACTGGAATGTAAGAGCTGAAACCTTAAACACACTCCCAAATAACAAAGGCATAGGTGTTTGTGGTGATTCTTTGAATGTGACACCAAAAGCAAAAGCAACAAAAGCAAAAATAAACAGGTAGGACGACCTCAAACTAAAAGTCTTCTACATAGCAGCCCATCCACATAATGAAAAGGCAATGGCAGAAGGTGTTTACACATCATATACCCAATTCGCGTTTAATATCCAAAATATATATGGAATGCATACAACTCAACACCAAACAACAATGAAAACAATCAGTTTAAAAAAATGGGCCGAAGTTGTGACTCGACGTTTTTTCCAAAGACAACGTACAGATGGCTAAGAGACACATGAAAAGATGCTCTACATCATAAATCATCAGGGAGATACAAATCAAAACGCCAGTGAGAGACCACCTCAAGTCTATTAAAATGGCTAGTATCCAAAAACAGAAGGAATCAAGTGTTGGTGAAGATATGGAGGAAAGGGAACCGTCATGCACTGTTGGCAGGAATGTAAAATGGCACAGCCACTATGGCAAAGAATATGGAGACTCCTCAAAAAATTAAAAATAGAACTACCATATTATCCAGCAATTCCACTTTGGGGTATTTGTCCAAAGAAAATGAAGAAAATTGAAACATTTACTTGAAAAGATATCCGCACTCCTGTGTTCATTGCAGCATTCCTTACAATAGCTAAGATACTGAAATGACCGGTGTCCATCAACAGATGAATGGATAAAGGAATTGTATATATACATAATGGAATATTATTCAGCCTTTAAAAAGAATGAAATCTTGCCACTGATAACAACATGCATGGAACTTGATGGCATTATGCTAAGTGAAGTAAGACTGAGAAAGACAAATACTGTGTGATTTCTCTTATATGTGGAATTTAAACAAACAAAAAACAGCCTCATGGATATACAGAAAGGACTGGCGATAGCTACAGATGGGGGGTAGGGGATGGGAGAAATGGGAGAGTGAGATCAAAAGGTAAAATATATATATATATATATTATACACATATAATATATATAATTACATATATAATACATATACAATATATATATAATTACATATATAATATACAATGTATTATATATTATATATGTAATATATATTATTTATATAATATACACGTACATATATACATGTAATATTACATATATTACATCTATAATATATATCTATATATAACTATACCTGTATCTATATCTATCTATCTATATCTATCTATCTATCTATCTATCTATCTATATATATGAAACTTGGTCTATGAAGATGCTTTAAAGTGTACCACAAAGAGGTATTTTGGAGCTAAGTGGCGTGCAGATTGAACACTACTGAAATTAAGAGGGTATGGAATCTGAGAAATGGGATATCATGAAGATACAGAATTTGGTTTTCACAGTGGGCCTTCCAGAAAGGTGAAAAGAACATGTAGGCAGGCTTTTGTAGGCTGTTGATAGAAATGGAAAGATACTCCTGTCATTAAAAGTATATGTCCAGTTATTTTCAGCCGATCCAAGATAATTCTGTCACACACAACTCCCAGGGATTGGTTCATAAAAAAACTAAGGTTAACATGGATAAGAGTTAGCTATTCCACCACGACCTTGACTACAGGATACAATCAAAGTCTTAGATAATTCTGCCAATCATAGACATTAGTTATGCATCTGTTATAGGTAAGCATAAAACTGTTCATTTACCTTGTTTTCTAAACATAGTGAAGTTCTAGGTCTATCGTTTTGGGTGATTTGATCATACATTGCATGAAAGGTTCACTTGTACCAGATGTGATAATAGTTCTTCAAATGGACCACCAAGAAATTCTTTTTTTTTAAATATATGAAATTTATTGTCAAATTGGTTTCCATACAACACCCAGTGCTCATCCCAACAGGTGCCCTCCTCAATACCCATCACCCACCCTCCGCTCCCTCCCACCCCCCATCAGCCCTCAGTTTGTTCTCAGTTTTTAAGAGTCTCTTATGCTTTGGCTCTCTCCCACTCTAACCTTTTTTTTTTCCTTCCCCTCCCCCATGGATTCCTGTTAAGTTTCTCAGGATGCACATAAGAGTGAAACCATATGGTATCTGTCTTTCTCTGTATGGCTTATTTCACTTAGCATCACACTCTCCAGTTCCATCCACGTTGCTACAAAGGGCCAGATTTCATTCTTTCTCATTGCCAAGTAGTATTCCATTGTGTATATGAACCACAATTTCTTTATCCATTCATCAGTTGATGTACATTTAGGCTCTTTCCATCATTTGGCTATTATTGAGAGTGCTGCTATAAACATTGGGGTATAAGTGTCCCTATGCATCAGTACTCCTGTATCCCTTGGGTAAATTCCTAGCAGTGCAATTGCTGAGTCATAGGGTAGGTCTATTTTTAATTTTTTGAGGAACCTCCACACTGTTTTCCAGAGCGGCTACACCAGTTTGCATTCCCACCAACAGTGCAAGAGAGTTCCCGTTTCTCCACATCCTCTCCAGCATCTATAGTCTCCTGGTTTGTTCATTTTGGCCACTCTGGCTGGCATGAGGTGATATCTGAGTGTGGTTTTGATTTGTATTTCCCTGATGAGGAGTGATGTTGAGCATCTTTTCATGTGCCTGTTGGCCATCTGGATGTCTTCTTTAGAGAAGTGTCTATTCATGTTTTCTGCCCATTTCTTCACTGGATTATTTGTTTTTCAGGTGTGGAGTTTGGTGACCTCTTTATAGATTTTGGATACTAGCCCTTTGTCTGATATGTCATTTGCAAATATCTTTTCCCATTCCATTGGTTGCCTTTTGTTTTGTTGATTGTTTCCTTTGCAGTGCAGAAGCTTTTTATCTTCATGAGGTCCCAATAGTTCATTTTTGCTTTTAGTTCCCTTGCCTTTGGGGATGTGTCAAGTAAGAAATTGGTACGGCTGAGGTCAGAGAGGTCTTTTCTGGTTTTCTCCTCTAGGGTTTTGATGGGTTTCCGGTCTCACATTCAGGTCCTTCATCCATTTTGAGTTTATTTTTGTGAATGGTGTGAGAAAGTGGTCTAGTTTCAACCTTCTGCATGTTGCTGTCCAGTTCTCCCAGCACCATTTGTTAAAGAGACTTTTTTCCA